>NW_013671839.1:34810-55296 GCF_000517525.1 Limulus polyphemus | reverse complement strand
AATAAACACAACCATAACCATAAAATGAAAAGTAGAATTTGCTATCTCAAAATGGTTGGTTTATTGCATCACAAACAGATGTATTTACTCTGAACTCAAGTTAAGTCACTTTGATTACACACACACAGCCCATTATACTAATTTTGTGACCTTTGAAACTGATCTTTTGCACCAAAATTGATTTAGGGTTGCTGTTGCAAAGGGATTGAATACTTATGCAATTGAGAATATTCTAATTTTTTTTGAAAATCTAACTTACTTACATAATATCAATGTGTTTTAGTTTTCTCAGTTTGGAGTAGATTATGTAGTTTCTAAATATAAAGTCCCATTTGAAACTTTCCTGATTGTAAGCTGAAACGGCAACAAAATGTGGAAACTTTGGAGGAGGGGTGGTGGGTGAATACTTTTGCAAGGCACTGGTTAGGTAAGGTCAATTCATGCTATCATAGGAACAGTAGATGGGTAGATAAGGTCACTACGGGTGACCTTACCTAGCCGTATTGCATTACTATAATAGTGTAGTTACACTATCATAGTAATGCAATATGGCTAGGTAAGGTCGTTACACTATCATAGTAATGCAATACGGCTAGGTAAGGTCACCACACTATTATAGTAATGCAATATGGCTAGGTAAGGTCACTACACTATTATAGTAATGCAATACGGCTAGGTAAGGCATTGCTTTAGTAAAAACTGTATCTCTTTTTTTTTAATTTTATAATAAGAAACATTTATTTAGTGATTTGATTGTTTTTGATTTCAATATTTGTATTACGTGTTGTTTAACCAAAAATATTAAATCGTAGGGAAAGGGAAAATCGAACTTTTCATCAAGTAAACAGCATGGAAAACTTTCCAAATGGAGAGATAATAGAAAGAAGTCGAAATAGAGAGAGAGATTTGGAAAATTCTAGGGATCGAAGAGATAGAGAGAGTTCTCGTTCTCCTGTACGTCAAGGTAGAGAAGTAAAGAAGGATAGTGCCTTGGATAACGCAGGTTTCCTCATAAAACCGGAGTCAAGAGTAAAAGAACTAAAGCCTCAAGAAGATCTGTCACGCACACCTAGTGTTTTGGCAACTACGTCACTTGCGGGTATCTCAGAACGTGATAGAATACGATCTCTAGAACCAGCCAAGTCTGAACATGGTGGGAACTATATGATGAAATCAGTAGGTCCCACAACGCTAAAACCGGTCGACCGTTCTCGGCCGGTTGAGGGGATTGGTGTAGCGCAAGATGGATCAAGTTCCGAAAGGATGACTGCCAATCCTTCTGCGTGTTCCACTATAACAGGCACCACTGCTCCTACTCATAGTTCTAGTAGTCGCAGAGAGCTGTATAAACCATTTGATTTTACTATTCCACGTAACCTAGATAGGGAACAATTCTTCCAGAGGTACGCTGCCCTTAATTCTGTGATGTTCCAAGAGAGATTTCGAGAGCCAGAATTTTCTCGACAGTTCTCAGCTTCTTCCAGTGGATACAACTTCTTTCGAGAGGGGGACCATACTTTACTATACGAAAGAGAGAAACATTCTCTTGACCGTACAAAACTCGTTCCCCCGCCACCGCTGCGGTCTAGTGACTCTCACTTTCCATCTCCGTTGGTTCTTCCCTCCTCAAGTGGAAAGTGTCATCCAAGCTCTGCAGGTTATATGAATAGTGGAATGACTAAAAATGGCTCTCCTGCTAATTTTGTCAGTGCCATTCCTCCCCCCCTCATTCCCTGCTCCACAGATTGTAACTCTCTGCAGAATCCCTCCCACGTGGTGCAGCGTAGTAGTCGAGGGTCTTCCCCCCTGGTTAGTTCCAAGCTGGGACCGAACTCTGTGGCCCACCTGGAGAACTCCCACGATAAATTTTTTAATAAAGAGAAACAAAATGAAACTCCACATCCTACAGAGGTTAGCTCACTACCCAGATAACACATCTTAAAAACCTAAAATTTCTCCCGACACATCAATGAATGTGAATAATAATTGTAATTAGTGATATAAAAGTGCTGACACATTTGTGGAAATAATCAGTGCTTCTTACATAAAAGTCCTTTTTTCTCGAGTGACCTCACATTTCCCTGCACATATCAGAGCAGGTTGATGACTTCCCTGCACGGTATATGCCCCTTTTTTTTATAGCTGTAGCAGTTCAGCTACCTTCATTACTTGCATCACTGATATGGTGTTACTTGTTCTTGTTAAAACTTGTGATGAATGTTAGATTTAAGAAGTATTTCATACTAGCGGAAGTGATTTTTAGAACTGAAATCTTGTACAGTAACCTTTCGAAACCATAAGATGGTTTGTTTGTTTTTTTACCACCAGTTCTTTCACCTTTTGATATTTATTATTTGCTGGCCAAGGTTTTTACACACACACACACATACACACACCAAGTAACAGTGTTGTCATTTGGTTGCCTTGGGTGGTTGTATATGTAGAGAAATACATTTTTAGCTCTATTTTCCTCTTACTAGTGGAATGGAAAACATGTATAGGCACACAAGTCAGTGAAGTTCTCTTGTTTCCATACAGTGAAAAGATAAAATCCAATATATTGTTATACACTTATGTATAAAGTCATCTATCATCCCAAATCCCAGAATCATGATTTATCATTAAAAAAAAAAGTATCCAGCTGACATGCATTGAAAATGCTATTTTGCTACTTTTCTGGAATTGGGGTTTACATTAAACAAATAATTGGTCTACTATAATTAAACATGATTTTCTTTTCAAGTTCCAATATTTATATTTTATGATTAATATTTTTCTCCTTCATGTGAAAAAAAACGAGTGAAATACCATTCAACTAGCTGCTTGTAATTGTATGAAGTTTATTTATATGTCAAACATTTTATAGGCAAGTTAGGGGAATTTGTGATTTGAATATGATCAGTCCAGAAATTTAAGGACTTAAAGTCAGGAAGTTATATGTTTGGAACTGTTTCTATTTAGTGTATAGAAGAATAAATGCCTTGAGAATGTGGTATTTGCATCATTATTTTGGGCAGAAATCCATTACAAGATATTATTTTACAAGGATCGTATAAAATTATACAAAAAGTTTCTTTCGTTTGATGAAAAAGACTGCATTACTTGCAATAAACAAGAACGTAACTTTTTTTTTTTCAAAATACGCTTTAATGACAACTTTTTTACGTTACATCAACAACAGTTTTTGCAATCTATTTGAATCTTCTACATTTATAAAATACAAAAACAATTGCCAACTTACATAAGCTTCTGTCACCTTCTATTGTTCAATAACGAAAGGTACGGTACTTTCTATATTAACTACTACATAGCAAGGTAAATGAAACATTTTTATGGACCTGTCTAAAGAATAATAAGATAACAATACCAAGCTAATCTGTGGATGTTTCTTGAGATGACTTATTAACTGCAGTAGCCTCCCATTCCACTCCACATCCAAAGAGAGATAACCTTAAATAATGGGATCATTTCCCTATAACGTAATATGAGAGACAAGAAACGGAAATAGTCTTAGCTCCACTCTTCAAAATAATTAGTAAATTGAAAGCTGTTTGTTCCCCCGGAGGAGGTAGAGAACGTAAAACCTGTACTTCTGTAGTCATGGGAGAATAATACACAAAGTTTAAGTTTCAGTTTTTTTTTTCTTCACAGTCGATCATATAGACACACGCATACGATCATATAGACACACGCATATGTGCCACTTCCTTATATATTTAAGAAGTTACGATTGTTAAAAACACCTTTAGTATACGCAGATTGAGTGGTTATATAGCAGAGATAATTGTTTTGCTAATACAAATCTGTTCAAAGCAAACCACACTGAATACGACTTGGCATTATTCCCATATACACAGTTTGGAAATTATCCAAAACTTAGAAGTATTGGGAATAACTTTAACTTGTATAAGATAAATATGATTAAGTGGTGTGAAAGTTACTGAAGTAACTACATTGTTTTATTAGTTTAACTCGTATAGCATGAAACAGGCTTAGTCCACACACGCATGGAACAAAGAAAACCAAATTATTTCTTTATAAAACGACCATTTCAAATGAAAACCAATCCTAATGTATGAAATGCAAATCTTTAGAAGTATAAAAATATACCTTGATATATTGTATTTTTAGATGGTGACCATGTCCTACAACTTGTTATTTACACTTACAAATTCTAATTCCTCAAATAGATTTCCATTTGGATCAAAATACACAAACATACTAGGCAAACCAAAACAAATGTCAAAAGTAATAAATATTAATTTACTGAATAATTTAAAATTTTTATTTTACAGTGTACAAGCAAATTGTTTGAATAGCTGCAGTTTAGTTGTGTAATAAAACAGACCGACTGATATTAATATACTTTGTGTGTATATGCAAATATGTTTAAAAACATTTTACTAACAAGACAATGCAAAAAAAAGCATTCGCTATAAATATTTTTGTTAGTCTCTTACAGCAACCGATATTAAGTAGTAATATTACAATCTGGTAAAAAGATCGTGCAATATAGTGTTTCAAACTTTAAAATAATTTTTGTTGTTGTCCTACAAGACGTTCCAACCAGTTTCAGTTTTTTGGAAATAAAGAAAAAATACATTAAAGTTTTTTTTTTATATATACACGGGATAATATTGCACCATTTTCTTTTCTGACATTTTACAACTTCTTTCAAAAAATATACACAACACTAGAAAAACACATTTTCAAGACCTGTTGGTATGGCAACAAGTTCCAATCCTTTAGGTGTATAAATGCAGTGTGGATAATACATTTAAGGTTTTGAACTATTAACATGGATTAATTCTTACCGATATGCTCAAGGCTAGAAAACACAGTTAAAGTACGTACTGTTTAAACAAGCTTAATTTTTAAATGATAAATCTTAAAAAATGCTGGGCAATGATGTAAAAAGAAAACAATAGCTGGAATATCTGGAATACTCCGGATATTTTCAACTCCATTTGACATTAATCAAAATACGCATTGAAAGAAACAGTTAAGTAGATATTTAAAGAATAACAACTATGTTAAAATATTGTATGTATATATTACAAACACTTTCAATACAATACTATCTATAAAATTCACAAAATTTCATAAATTATCTTCTTAGTTGTCTTCTTCATTAAAATATAAGAAATTGTTTTGAGATTGAATTTGCCTAATTATTTACCATCACTAACCTACCACCAAGTATTCAAATTCTATATTTAAACAGACCTGAGAAGCTATCAGAAGAGATTTTCTTCTTACAAAATACAGTGTGGAAAATTTCTAATAAGCTGTTAAAAAATAATCAAAACATTGTAACCAAGTGTATAACACAGGCTCAAGAAGTAAAAAAAAGCTATAAAGTATCCTTTTATAAAATCAAATATTTTCTATATTGGAAGGTCTGGAAATATTTAAGAAATGTTCATAACTAAAGACCTAAAATTACGTAGTCAAATTAATACGGATTTTTTTAATTGTTAATATTTTAAATCAATTTGTTTTTGAGAAAATTTTTTCCTATACAGATCCCATTCTTTCACAGTTTCTAGACATTAGGTGAAAGACTTTAGGTTTGAGAAGCCCAGACAGTTTGTCAATAGTTTTACTTCTAATTTGTCCCATCCTGTTTAACATACAGAAATTCTTGACAAAAGTAAATTATCAAAGGAACCGTAAACAATCAGTGCATATATGATAGAGAAATGGAAGTATACAGCAAAAAAGCGATTAAAAAAAAAGGTTATATTAATCTGAGTCATCAGATCTTATTGATAATATCAAGAACATAAATTTACCTTATTTGCATTTTATGCTAAAACATCATATATCTCCAGTGTTTATTATTACAAAAAAAACAACAACATAAATCTAACTCATACTTTAAAAACCTGATGTAACACATTTTCATCTTATTTTTTTCTAATCTTTCAACACTACCAAAATTAAAACGTTGTAAGTATTTAAATTCATTTCTTTTAATATACAGATAACTATTGGATTTGGTTTAGTTTTACAGTTCAAATAACAAAAAACCTACTTATTGTCGATCAGAGTTTGAATTTGGTGCACTAAATCACGAGCTACCTTTAGCACTGCTTTAGCATCGTGTCTTTCTGCCATTTCTGTAAAGAAGCACAAATGGTTGCTACTTAGTTAAAATGAATATCAACAGATTAAGTAAATATGGTCCTACTAATCTAAAAAATGACTGAGAAACAGGGGGGAGATTATAAAGGAAACACCCACTTTCTAATGACTGCATCATAAAAACTATAACTTCTAGAACAAATAAAGAACCAGAGAATCATTAGTTTTATTCAATAAAGTTTGGACATGATACAGCCATAAGATGTTCAAGTATACTTATTAGGAATATTTTTTAAATGAAGCTACTGAACAATGACATTCAATTTATTCAAATCAACAATCTCATATTGTTGAGAGATGGAGAGGTAAAAGAACTAGTAATTTACAGGAATGCCCAGACTTTGACGTTTGTCTGGTGAAATTTCTTTGTCTTTAAAAGCTTCACTAGTTACAAACTGGGACCTACTGGTGTGTGCTAGCTTTAGCTGAAACTTCAAGGTCTATAAAAGCTTCACTAGTTACAAACTGGGACCTACTGGTGTGTGCTAGCTTTAGCTGAAACTTCAAGGTCTATAAAAGCTTCACTAGTTACAAACTGGGACCTACTGGTGTGTGCTAGCTTTAGCTGAAACTTCAAGGTCTATAAAAGCTTCACTAGTTACAAACTGGGACCTACTGGTGTGTACTAGCTTTAGCTGAAACCTCAAGGTCTTTAAAAGCTTCATTAGTTACAAACTGTGACCTACTGGTGTGTGCTAGCTTTAGTTGAAACCTCAAGGTCTTTAAAAGCTTCATTAGTTACAAACTGTGACCTACTGGTGTGTGCTAGCTTTAGCTGAAACCTCAAGGTCTTTAAAAGCTTCACTAGTTACAAACTGTGACCTACTGGTGTTTACTGGCTTTAGCCGAAGCCAAAACAATGTTTCAAACTGGATTAATTAGGTGAAAGTTTCTACTAAAATGGATTTCATGGTACATTTCATAAGAAGTGTAATAAAAGCTGCCTGTTACTATTGCAATTCTATTTCTTTACTAGTAGATGTCAGATTATAAAAACTTACCGTTAAAAAATTTTATGACATCCGTAAAATCCATGTTATTGTCTAAGATGATATCTCTGTAATACTCCACCATGGCTAATGCAATAAATAGAACAAAATGGCTCGAAGCAACATGTCTGGCAGCCCAAATAGTCTCCCACACACTGAAGACATCATCGTAGATAAGTTCTAGAAGTTAACAAGTTAAATTCTTATCAGTAAAGTACATGTAATACCATTAATCATCCTTATAATAACTGATGTGACAACAGTTTCTTCTAGGAATGCGTATGTTGTTTTTCATCCGACTTGATGACCTCCAGTATTGAGCTGCACATGTCAACAGTAGCAGTAATTCGATGCAGAGGAACTCACTTTCAGACTAATAATGCTTGGAAACGGCTTGAATGGGTAATGAAGAAAAACTTTAATAAGTTTAACATAACCTTGTCGAAACATTGTACATTTGCTGTTATGTTAAACTTATATTAAAGTTTTTCTTCATTACCCATTCAAGCCATCTCCAAGCATTATTAGTAGTAGCAGTAATTGGAAATACCCTGTCTGCTTTCCGAAACCCATAATGGGCCAGTGAAGAAACGTGCGATCTAAATTTACTTTTACTCTGACTGTAACATAATATTAAATCTAATACCCACCAAAGATTATTATTCTACAAGGTAACTTAATCTTGTTTCTATTTATATGTAAAGGGTTTCATTTGTTTGTCATCAAACAAACTGTTAAGTTAATAAGAAAAGAAAATGATAATGTAATATAAATCAAAGAGTGTGATGCATCCAAAGTCAGCATAAATTTCAGCAATAAGATCAGTAACAAGTAACCTGATTTGGTAAGGACCAACTAGTTATATCTACCGCAGTAAAACTAACTCAGAATGAGTCGGTTGTTAGCTCTAATAATTTCTAATGAAATAATTCTCACTATTCTTAATCTCATTTTCAATCTGCGGTTACAATACACAGGCATTTTAGAATACACTTAACTCTGTAAAAAATAGAAATATTGCATTATTCATGAAGAGATATTCTACATCAATAAAACATAAACTTTGCTCAGAAAATAGAACGTTCGATAGCCTTACCTCTTTTAAAGTCAAGCAGAAACCACCGATAACAGAAGTAAAAATGAGTATAGTCACCATTCTTGTGCATCAGCTCAAACATTTCTCCGTCCAATATCTATAATACAAGTTTGTTTCGGATCTATATCTAATTCTACAGATTTTTTACACAAGAAATAAACACCTTCCTTTTGTTACCAAACTCTATAAAAGAAATTGAACCACAAGATATCTACCTGGTAGTGCATTCAGGCTACTTCAGTGTTGTTGGTGGTTAATTCTAGCAACTAAAAAAAAACATGTTAAGACTTCTAATATTAATTAAGCTATTTAGATAATTTTATCGTACAATAAAGTATATAAGGAAGTGACACATTCTGTTTAATTTCAGTTGTTAAATGTTACAAAAACAAAACTGAAACCAACGAACATGAAGTTTGCTTCTTTCCAGCTTTACAACAACATCATGTAATTCTAAAGACTTTAATTCATGAACAGTTGTCATAATAGTTTCATTTACCTGAATAAGGGACCTCATATTGGCAAAATGTGCATCCATGGCTCCACCATGGGGAAAGTTTGCCACCATTCTTTTCATAAGTTCACAGAAACAGCTGTATGACAACACCTCTGTTGAGGAAACCACACATCAGGTCTCAGGAACGATAATTTTTTCAAAGTTGTACAGACTACTTTTATTTACAGGCTTAACAGATGTTAAAACAAAGTAGTTACAAAATATGTTTAGTCTTTGAATCGGTTCAAACAATAAAACGCCATTCTAAAATTTTTCAAAGTTGTACAGACTACTTTTATTTACAGGCTTAACAGATGTTAAAACAAAGTAGTTACAAAATACGTTTAGTCTTTGAATCGGTTCAAACAATAAAACGCTATTCTAAAATCACTTATTATGACCACGTATTATAGGTGAGGCTTCATCTCAGTTTGTTTGTACAAACCCATTTAGTTGAGGAGATCTGTTGGAAGGAGGAGGTTTATTGAGATATATAGGTAGTTAACGATAAACTGTTGTCAACTTTGCTAAACATCATTATCTAGAACATCTTCCCCATATTCTTTTTCAACCAACTGCTGACACTTAATGAAAAAATAATAATTCATTCACTAAAAGTTCTCCTAACAATGAAAGATAGAATCACATTTAATTACCCTCAATCGAACACAACTACTTATTTTGTTCCAAATCATTCCCGACAATAAAAAATGTCACTAGACATGGAACTAATTCCCATAACAACAGCAGCATACAGATAGATAATTTACGGCATTAGATAACCATATACTAGACGATAAATTTTTCATCTAATAGGAATATACATACATAAAGTCCAATATGGCAGAGTAGATTATAGACCACATGATATTTTTGATATTGTTCATTGGTTTGTTGTTAAGCACGAAGCTACACAATGTTGTGCCTCCCACGGGTGTCGAAACCCAGTTTTTTTAGCATCATAAGCCTTTGGACTTACTGCTGAGACACTGGAAAGCAAGATGTCAGTGCAAGACCTCTATACTACTAGTTGGGTTAATGGAAAGACCTTAAGGGAATTTCTCTCTGACATCAAATGAAGTTCAATATTGTAGTTCTGTTTAACAAATTCAACCCCTATTGGTTGTTTAAATTAATATACCCCCAGCTGCATAGTTTTTTTAAAGTGGTAAATGATCCAAGAGTATGTCATATGTACAAAAGTAAAGCTACATTGGATGATTCTTCACCAAAATAATATCATACAGAGTACTTAGCTTTTTGTCTAGCTTTATTAAATATCACCTATTCGGAGCGCAAGAAATGTTGTTCTTGGTTCATTAAAAACTTACCATCATCAAAGATCACTAGTAAAGGCGCCACCAAATCACACATTCCCTGGACATAGCCGACATCTAAATGTTCCCACACATACCTGAAGTAGAAATGAATCTTTTGTTAATACCACAGTAATCAGAAATAAGCTGTAATGATGTAAGAAACGAAAACTGTATCAAACTCGTGCAACATTCAATATTTAAAAAAAAAAAAGACTCATTATTTGCATTTGTACTATATTCTAAAACTGTCTTTTTAACCTTATAATCAGGAATATGCCCCCCTCCCCTAAAGTTATAAACTTGCAGTGAGAAACTGCAACTTCTTAAATTGTTCTCTACAGTTCTATATTTACTGCTGGTAGATCAGCAATAAATTTAAGGATATACAATGCTAAAATCTGAGGTTTGTTTACTTACAGTATATATAACATAATGTAGACAACCCATTGTGTAGCTCTGAGCTAAAAAATAACATTTACTAAATGTAATTTTTATACAGGAAAAATCAGAACGAACATGAGTTGTACTGAATACAATTAAGGGTTCAAAAACAAACACCTCAAGCTATAGCTGAGTATCAACCTATAACGAACCAGTCACATAGTCTGGTAGTAGCCAAACTTAGCTACTTACTTGGAGTTGGATGCTTAGTCTAAAGATCAAGAAGAAGTTTAATGCTCCAAACTAAATCCTTTCCCAGGACAGAGCACCAAATATTACCTAAAAGCATGTGAAAAAAGTAGCAAAACAAAAATGAAAATATTATGATAACAGGAAAGCTTCTCTGCATTTGAGAGCAGTCAGAAGAGCTGACAGTTTGGAAGCACAAAGAAAACATGTTGAACACACTGCTGATAAAGAAAGTTTAGATTGGTTACAGCAGCTATCTCAAAACGTTGAAATATAATGTCAGTCAAAAAATTTGTAACCCATTACAGTAAAACACGTACTTGAAAGAAAACTTAAAACTGGTTTACAGATTTGAAACAGTAATGCTCGTAAAGTAAGTTACAAAGATTTTACTAGATTACATTCTGTAAAAACACACAAAGTTCCTCACGTGCACATCACATTTCTGAGCTTTTCTAAGTTCTCGTTGGTAAAGTACCAGTAGTTTCGGTCACATCTTTGGACATCTTTTTCAATCCTATGGAGGTTCAATGAGAATAGGTCTAAAAGCTCCATCTGGTGGGTAAGGAAAAGCCTTTATACCAGTATATAACATAAATTCATGCCATTTTATCTATTTCTTTCAATTCATTTAGAGGTATTAAAGAAAGTCAGTGAAAAACAATAATGTGGATAATTAAAACATTCATTCTTAAGTTTACGTACCGAGTAGACTCCACCACTTGAAGAAACTGGAGAAACACAGCTTGACCTGGAATCTCCAGAAAGCTGACTTCCTCCATCTCCATAGTCTCCAGGCAACAATTCATCTCTGATGAACTCTTCAGCTTGTGATAGATCAGCCTCACCATCATCGTTCTTGTAAATAGCACCCTCAACTTCCAGTTGTGTACTACTGAAGTCTACCGAAGGATTTGTTATAACAATACTTTGACTATCCACTAGAGAAGAAAATAAAATTTTTGGTTAATTATTTTGAGTAACACAACCCATTCTTTTCTTAAGGATAAAAAAACAACCTTGATATTATAAAACCAAGGCTAAACCACAGTAAATAAGATATTTTCCAATAACAAAAACTTGGATGACTTGAAAATAACTTGGATTTTCGTCAAGGAAAATCCTTGCAATATTAAATACACGTGCACACTAATCACAGATGAATACTTATAGAATTGAGTAAAACAGTTTATTACTACCATAGTGTTGCCTATAAAGGCGTCATCAGATTGAAATAGCTTGAAAACAGGTATAAATATGTTTAACAACAGAAAGAAAATGGTCGGTAACCTCAACATCCACTACGAGGTAAGAAGTTTAAATTAAGATTATTGTCTGGATTACTTTTTAAGACTTTGTTCATTTCTAAGGTTCTCAAGCTTTTTAGTTTTCTTTGATTAAACATATTTATACTTGTTTGCAAACTGTTTCAGTCTCTACCTGATGATGCCTTTACGGGTAAATTACGATCCTAATAACCGAAATATTTGTGAAACATGCAATTGTTGTTTTCCTCAATTTGTTAATTATGGAATTTCACCATGTACCAACAGTTTGTAGTATCAACTGCATGACTATTTGTAAATGATGAGTGTAATGTTTCATTGCCAGAGATAAAATCATATCTTTTAGAAACCGGTTGAGCCTCTTAGATATGTCGCAACTTCCCTTGACGGTTACGAGTTATTTTATAGATGCCTTATTTCTTAACTTACCTTGACGATGCCTTATTAAACGTCCTCTCATAGATGGAGGTGAAACAGGCTGTGAATCATCATCTTCTCCTGTTTTTGAGTACTTTTCCTCATTTGATGAAAAGGCTTCTCGGGAACTCTAGAGTAGCAAAACATGAATACAATCTTGAATGAAAACTTATCAAAGTTTACAAGCACGTTACGCAAATTATTGCAGATGGAAGTTTTACAATTTCATACAGATGTGTATGCATGCATCTAAGTTAGTCTGTGTTCTATGTTCAATAAGATTATTTGCAAATCAACAATACGATGTAACCTTACTAAATGTGAAGGACACGTAATTCATAACTTAAAGCCAATGTTAGTAGAAAAATTGAGCCCATCAGTCTTATTTAAATAAATATTTAATATCAATCTATTAATACTTTTAATTAAATTAATCAATGATATGGAAAAATTGATTGAATAAAAGAGTCTCTCTAGTTTTATTTGTTTTAATTATGAACCTTAAATTGTAATGCCTTTTTTCCTCATGTTGCTGAAAATCCAACTTGAACAATCGAAATGATACAACTAGATGGAAAAGATTCGCTATTTTCTCCATAAAATAAACTTCATATTCACCTCGAAAAACTTTCATAACTTACATAATGTTCTTATGCACGAATCACATACATTATTACAAGACTTCAACATTTCTTACTTCCACAGCCGTTTAAATAACACGTAAAGTTGCATAAAAGTTAGACACTCTGAGAAACATGTTACAATACAAGCATGAAAGATAAACTACACAAGAAACACAATATATGTACTGCTAACAATCTCTACTTAATAATGTTAGGAAGATAATCAGATAGATACCTGTCTCATGTCAGATTCTTCTTCAAGAATGTCCTCTTCATTAGGTTCCTCAAATGATCCTTCAGGACTAATATCTTCAAACACTTCATTACTCAAGTTGGCATCTTTAGGTCCTTCGTATCGATATTATAAAAAAAATATCTACTTCAGTTTTAGATAAAAGGTGGACTTAATAAATTTTATCTAATATATAGCAATGCTAAGTTTATTACAGGTGATCAAATATGAGCATAAAGAAATTTCATTTTTAAGACTACTTGTTACTTGGGAGAAAAAAATATTGTCCAAGTTACATTGTATGAAAATCAATTTCTAAATAAACACAATGGTCCTCAAAAGATTTCACTTACCAAGGGGGAAACCATGCGAGATAAAACAAGCTCAAAATAAGCCTTTGACAACCAGCTAAAGCCTGGAGAGTTTTTGCACCAAAGGTAAAGCTCTTAAAGACACACGACTAAGTTTACTCCTCCAAGAGAGAGCTTTTACCAGGGACAGGACTGGGTTTATTCCTCCAAGAGAGAACCTTTACCAGGGGCAGGACTGGGTTTATTCCTCCAAGAGAGAACCTTTACCAGGAGCAGGACTGGGTTTATTCCCCCAAGAGAGAACCTTTACCTTAGACAGGACTAGGTTTATTCCTCCAAGAGAGAACCTTTACCTTGGACAGGACTAGGTTTATTCGTGCAAAAGAGAACCTTTACCTTAGACAGAACTAGGTTTATTCTTGCAAAAGAGAACCTTTACCTTAGACAGGACTAGGTTTATTCCTGGAAAAGAGAACCTTTACTTTGGAAAGGAGTAAATACTTACCTACAAGAGGTATCTCACTGTTGGCACTTTCCGAGGAGAGCTTGGCTAAGTTAGCTGCCATGATTTCTTTGTCTTGCTGCCGAACAATTGCTTCAACAGCAAGCCATTCTGACATGGTTCTCTCATATGCTGTCCTTATGCTGTTGTCATGTTCCTGCCTTTCTTCAGGAGCACTATCAAACTGATAATGGCCTAGCAAGAAAGGCCATACCTATACAAACAAAATCACCCATTTTTCAAACTAATAAATTTGTTTCAGTAGCAAGGTTTTATTTCATATCTAGGTACATTTGTTGAAGAACTATTGTTCACACTTCTAGCATGGTTTAACTAATCATTCGTAACATGAAGAATTGTCAACCTCTAAATTTGAATGAAAAACCAAAAACTGAGGAACACAGGTATATTAGATTGTATCTAAAGTTTGCTGAAGTGTAGAGTAAAAACAAAATCGATAAAATCACTTAACAAACATTATTATCTCGCACACACACGTATGTGTCAGACACTGATGCGAAACTTGGTTCAAATGCTTTGCGACTATTCAAAAAAATACCTAAGTTGAAACTTTTGAATATAGTTCATGTGAAGGCTTAGTTGGAGAACTGTACTTCAAATTAAAAACCTGCTTTAATTGAAAACCTCCATAAACTAAAAAAAAAAGCGATTATAATAGGTAGAAGAAAGCTATTTAAATCTTTCGGACAAGTGTTGAAGTTAGCAGAAAATTAACGTTACACTACTTTCTACCTCTTTTCTGATGCTGTGCTCTATTCCACCAAAGTAAGTTAATCTGTAGATTTCAGTGGCTTCTCTTACACAGCCACTTCCCTGGAGGTTCTTCCACACCTCTGAGGTTAGTCCTAAAGCTGCATTGGTTGGTTCCTTATACGACACAATCGCCGTGTTTACCAGCCCAGAGAGGTGAGTACGGACTGTACGCAGGTGACGACAGTGAGCAAGCCCTACATGTAAAAAAAAACAACAAACAAACAGCTTTTTAATGGTTAGTG
Source organism: Limulus polyphemus (assembly GCF_000517525.1). Taxonomy (NCBI): domain Eukaryota; kingdom Metazoa; phylum Arthropoda; class Merostomata; order Xiphosura; family Limulidae; genus Limulus; species Limulus polyphemus. Next base: position 40,232 of record NW_013671839.1, on the reverse strand, counting down.
AAATTGGTATCCCTTGGATTTTTTTTCTCCTTCTCACAATTGAAATATTTAACCAAATTGCATGAAACTTACATAAACTTATCATATAGTATCTATCTTGAGTTTAAACAAATTCATTTAGTTTTTGTATCATTTTTATGTGATGAAAATTTTAAAATGTTGCTGGGAGACTAACTTTTTGAAAAAAACATTACAAGTACTTCCTCTCGTTGTAATGTTTTAATTTTTTAATTGTGATTTTCATTAATACTTCTATTTAGAAACTTTATTTTGTTGACTGCAGCAATTACTATTTCGGACCACAAATCGAAAAACGTTGCTTAAACTGAAAAAGATTTATCAGTGACCTAGAACCTGACCTTTTAAAGTGGTGTCAGGTCAAGCTACATAACAATATTTTAGCTAACAACATTTCTGATCAAAATCAATCTAACAAAGATACTTTGTTTTCATTTCAGACAGAAGTTCTTATATTTACGTGCATTGTTTGAATAAAATAAACTTAACAACAATATTCAATGAACAAGAATTTGAGTCACCAGAATAATTTGCCATTGTTACCATACTCTCTAAATCAGTGGTTCTTAACCTTTTTTTGCTCCATGCCCCACCTCGACACCTCAAAAAATTTGATGCCCCCTTAATATAAAAAATACAAATTTGGTGTTGAAAAGATATAATAATATGATGTAAAATTTAGACATTTACCATAAAAATAGGAGTTTAATTTTTCTTATTGTAGCATTTTCAAACTGCACCCCCCTGTGGGGGCGTGTACCCCACATTCAGAATCACTGCTTTAAATCTAATAACATTCAAATGAATATAATTTAACGTCAAAACATTTTCAGGAATGAAAAGAATGTCTTAAAAAATATAGAAAAATTCCCAGATCTCTGGTTTGTTCTCAAGTCGTCTAAACTTTCAGTTATATTCCATCATTCTTCTTTGCAGGAATTACATCTATTCAATGTTTCACAAACCATAAATTACTTCTCACATCACTTTATTCACCTTACATTGACATGAAGAGTTCATAACCTGATCTATACAATGATATTTAAACTGTGCCTATAGCTATCTTCATAGCTATTCTCCATTACTTGTTGTTTGCACCCTTTTACGACTGCACTTGTGAACAGAGGCCTGTAACAATAAATCTTCAGACAGAGAAGGAAAGTTACAAGAGAAACAAAACTCGCTTAACTGTGTTCTCAAAATATGATAGTTTCTTAGCATCTTAGTTTCTAACAGTTTTATAAATGCAGAAATGTAAGTTTGAACCTTTTTTTTTTTTACATTTTTCTTTGCAAATTACAAAATGACAAAGTATAAATTCTAAAGTATTTTTGAGCAAAATTGTGCCTAAACAAAGATAAGATTATTATTTTTTTAAATACGATATGCAAGTGTGACTTTGGCACCTGAAACCACTTGGTGGTGCAGATAGAATTAACATTCTGCTTATTTAAAAACAACCACATGAAACTGAGAACACAAATACCATGTCTCCAACAAAGAGATATAAAAAAACTGCTCAAAAACGAAAGGTTAGAAGTATTCATTGTTCAGAAAAGTTGTCTCATAATCTTTAGGTAAACCAATATATCTTGAAGCTATTCAGTATTTATTTTGATATTAATATTACCATTTAATATTTGAATAAAAAACGTTTTCTCTTAGCTCAGTTGTAAGAATGTGTTGATTTTCAATATTAAAAATATGCTTATATATTCATTTAAATACGCACTTATTCTACACTCCCTTTTTTACAAGAGTGATGGTATGACTATCAGCTCCTATATGAAAAGGATAGTGACATGACTTCATGTTACTTTTACAGAAGAGAGTGATGGTATTATTTTGTGTGTTTTACTGACTCCCGTGTGAAGGGGGTGCAGCATTATTTTGTGTGTTTTACTGACTCCCGTGTGAAGGGGTTGCAGCATTATTTTGTGTACTTTACTAACTCCCGTGTGAAGGGGGTGCAGCATTATTTTGTGTACTTTACTAACTCCCGTGTGAAGGGGTGCAGCATTATTTTGTGTACTTTACTAACTCCCGTGTGAAGGGGTGCAGCATTATTTTGTGTACTTTACTGACTCCCGTGTGAAGGGGTTGCAGCATTATTTTGTGTACTTTACTGACTCCCGTGTGAAGGGGGTGCAGCATTATTTTAAGTACTTTACCAACTTATACCTGAAAATAGGGTGTGGCATTATTTTGTGTACTTTTACCAATTTGCATGTGTAAGGGTGAGGACAATGTAGTATGTCAGCATAAGTTTTTTTACCTTCTTTAGTGATACAGAAAGTTTCCATTCTATAATGGTAGCAACATCTCTTCTAGAAAGTCATTAAAAACTACCTTGTTCTAGTTGCTTCTCTTCTGCCCATGGGGATATTTCAGTAATATGTAAACACTCGGGTTAAAAAGGATTACACTGGAGTGTCTTTTGCTGGCTGATTGTGAAGTTGACTGAATGTTACATCCAACCAATGCTGTGAAGAAACAAAGGTCATGAAGTGACACTGTCAACTGAACAAGGAAAGAGAGTTTACATTTTGAATTCTGGCACGTTTTCTTTACCTAGTTGTACTAGGGGATTGCCAAGAGAAGATCACCTTTGGAGTTTAATCCTGAGGGAGAGAAAGCTGTGGAACTAAACACAGTCTAGTAGAAGTGACCGTCCTTTTGTGTGTGTAAGTACATTCACTGTATTTTCTGAGTGTGAGTTGTGTTACGTCTATTTCAGATACGTATTACAATACACTCTTCTTATTTCCTGAAAATACTGCAAGAGTTCTTGAATTTGAACCCGATAGATTTTACAAACCCATATCTATGAAAATGCAAACATTTAGGTTTGAGAAGTCATGTCATCAATATGGTTTCTTTTAATAATAATCAAACAAAACGTATTTATAAAATAAACTGCTTAATACTTACATCCATAAAAGGCTCGGGAAATTATCTGTCTCCTCATGGTGTTACACAAAACTTGTATTGATTCCCTGACAGAAAGTTAACGTATGCTCATTAGAAGTTTACTATGAACACACAATTAAATAACTACATAAAACACATGCTCATGACTTAACAAATTCTCTGAATATCAGAAATGGATGTAAAGTGGTACTTGATAAAAAAAAAATTAATTAAAAGTCTATTACCAATGTATGTCAATAAATTTGGGATCAAAACAGTTTATAACGAAATTTTTAATATAAATTTTTATTTAAAAATAAAATATTCAAATAAATCACCAGTCTTCACTTCTCTGTATTACATGGCATATCTTCACTCTGAATTGCCTATTTTAGCCTCTTTGTACCCCTTATATGGTCACTCGGGCTCATAGATGCAGGGATTTTCACTATTTCAGTATGGTATCAATAATGGTTTTCTATTCTGATTTTCAAGACACCAAGTATGGATTCGGGGCATGGGTCCCACGTGCTAGTGTCTAGAAACATTTCTGTTATAGCCTCCAATTTTCTTGTTTATTGGATTATTTAACCAACAAAACTAGAAAATTTTAATTTACTGATTTCTGTATAAGGCTGACTTATTCTGACAACAGTTTTGGAAAATATTGCTTTATTGTTGCTATTGCTGAGATCACCGTAACCATGTAAGGGGAATTATTTCAATAGACTTACAAGCTTAATTAAAAAGACAGTTAAATTATAACAGTTTTAGGGCATTGTTTCTTTTGTTGTGCATTAATATTTTGTGATCTAAATTGAATATTTTAATTTGAAAAATAATAATTTTTACATACTAGAAACAATTCTACCATAAAATAGGTTTAAGTTTCAACAAGACACTTATGATCGAGTACAAGAGCCCACAAGTAAGTAATAAATTTTGTATGCATATTTTGTAGTTATTGGTATAAAAATAACGAAAATATAAAAATTAAAATCTTATTAAATTAGGCAAGAAAGCTTAAATGAGATAATTAAATAAAAAATTTCTTCACAAAGTATGTACGCAAGCGGTGATGTGCATTAAGTAAGTTGATACCCTGTTTACCGCAAGTTAAGCTAAGCTCTTGTCTGGTAATTTATTGATTTGTTCAAAAAAAGTAATAAAACAATAAAATTAAATTAAAACATTTGTGAAAAGGTTAAAGAGGCCTAAAGCTTTTAGGATAAATAATCGTAATTGTCTGTTACAACCTGCAGTCATTCTAGTAAGAAAAAAAACGTAATTTCCAAATTTCATGAAAATACACATAGTAAATATTAATTTTTCCAATATGGGGTCAGTCAGACTGACCACATGCTCATATGATAAGTGACAGCCCCATTAATCAATTAATAGAACAACAACAAAGTTGGCAGCAGTTGCTGCCAGACAGTTACCTTCCCTCTGTTCAACAGTTCAAAATTAGTAACAGTGGCAAACAGCCTTTTTAGCTTTGTCATAATAAAGATGGGGTGAGCAAATTGAGTGTAGGAGTGTGATTAATTAAATAATTGGAATAATGAGAAACCCCAGTTTTAATTAGTTGACAATCGATGTAATTGTAATTTCAATTAATCAACTGTTGGAATAATTGAAAAACTAGCAATCGCAAATACTAGTTTTGATTAATTGATTTTATCGTAAATTGGATTAATCAATTAGTTTACATGATACTACACTGCTTCTAAGTGATCAATTACAGTGATTACAACACCAAGCTATACCCAATATTTAAAAAATTACACGCTTACATTAACTGAAACAAAAAAAAACTTGTTTCAACATTATTTTCCTGACTGATCAATTTTTACACTTATATGCCTTTCCCTGAAGGCTTTTCAGGATTATGATAAGATATTAAACTACAAAATGTTGATTAAAATCAAGAAAGCTTAATTAAGTTGTACTTAAGTAGAACAAAAGTTTCATCACACAACGTTTACTTTAACATATCATCCTCCAGTACAGAGATCGAGAAAAATGAAACATTTGCAAGATATTATCACAGCTGCTCCTGAGTTTAAAAAGTAATTCCAATACACATACCCAGCTGATACTGTTTTGTCAGCTTCTAGAGTAACAGGCAGCAATGCCCGTTTTTTTGTAATTGGTGCAGCTTGTTTAGTGGCATCGGCTGTTGTAACTAGTCCAACGTTTTCTTCTGTCAAAGATTTACTACTGGATGTTGATGATGATGATGATGAAAGATGTTTCAATTGAGCAGCTCGTACACCGACATCACGAGAGTGCCAGGGGAAAGGCCCGCGGGTCATTGTAGGGTCCATCATTTCTTGAGCTTTAACAGCACATCAACTCGTGTAAATTTTTAAATTAGTAAATATAGATTACAAAAATCTGATGTATAATTTTTCAGTAAAAAAAAAAAAAAAAACAATTTGTTTTACTAGCACTAAGATGCGCACACACACACACACACACACACACACAC
>NW_013671839.1:29581-33924 GCF_000517525.1 Limulus polyphemus | reverse complement strand
AAGAGAGGCTACACACCAAGTTACTTGCTACTCGAAGAGAGGCTACACACCAAGTTACTTGCTACTCGAAGAGAGGCTACACACCAAGTTACTTGCTACTCGAAGAGAGGCTACATACCAAGTTACTTGTTACTAGAAGAGAGGCTACATACCAAGTTACTTGTTACTAGAAGAGAGGCTTCCCACCATGTGACTTGCTACTAGAAGAGAGGCTACACACCAAGTTACTTGTTTCTTGAAGAGAGGCTACCCACTGAATGAACTTGCTACTCGAAGAGAGGCTACCCACTGAATGACTTGCTACTCGAAGAGAGGCTACACACCAAGTTACTTGCTACTTGAAGAGAGGCTACACACCAAGTTACTTGTTACTAGAAGAGAGGCTACACACCAAGTTACTTGCTACTTGAAGAGAGGCTACACACCAAGTTACTTGTTACTAGAAGAGAGGCTACACACCAAGTTACTTGTTACTAGAAGAGAGGTTACCCACTGAATGACTTGCTACTAGAAGAGAGGATACACACTAAGTTACTTGTTACTAGAAGAGAGGCTTCCCACCATGTGACTTGCTACTAGAAGAGAGGCTACACACCAAGTTACTTGTTTCTCGAAGAGAGGCTACACACCAAGTTACTTGCTACTAGAAGAGAGGCTACCCACTGAATGACTTGCTACTAGAAGAGAGGCTACTCACCGAGTGATGTATTTATTTATTATCAATTTATTATTTATTTATTAAATATATATATATATATTCCATATAGTGTTACTGCAGAGTTAAAGTAGAAAATAAATATACCATGTTCGATTTATAAGTTATAAACTTGAAAAGTATTTGTTTGATTCCATGTATGCACTTGTTTTCAAGAACATTTAATCCTATAAAGTTTGGTCACATTATTTTAACTTATCTATACCAATGGTGTCCAACTGAAATGGAGATTCATATCATGAATGGAAAATATGTCAAATAATAAAGTGTAACATATTGCTAACTAACAAGTTATATAGTTACTAGTCGATAAAGATCCACAATACTTTATCTGAACGCCTGTCAATTTTTGACAGAAAATCTTTTATTCTCCATCTGTTCAACAATTCTACAGCTAATGAAAGATTGAATATTGTAAGGCAGTAAGCGTTAAATCCAAAGTGCTTTTGATCCCACATGAAAATAAGTACAGTGGTAAATTTACATTATAACCCAAATATTATTGACTTTAAGGGTACATAATAAGTCATTACTGCAAGACTGATGATTCTTTCGTTTATATATTTTTTGTGTGATTCAATGTTGTTAGGGATCCTGTAACTAGCAAAGCCATGGGCAACAAGTAATTCTGATAAGCCCGTGGATAGAATGCTATTTGTTATTTCCTTTTTTGAATATGAGTGGCATCTTACGCAACACATGGGTTAAACAACCAAGTTAGATCCCTCCTAATTTAGAAATGCTACCCATGAGGAGGGCAACACTCACCACCTATATGATTACTTTTAACTGAACAATAGGACCAAATGTAACAGTTAAACTGCCCTCCCATACCTGAACATAGCAGTTCAGCATGCCGACCACTAGGTCACACACAGCGCTCACTACAAGCTTTGGTGTAGAGCTTATGGAACAAAACTTTTGGTGCAAAACTGTATGTCATACGAATGTTCAACAGCACCCTTCTAATTAGATCTTATAAAACAGTTACCTAATCTGAGGCCCAACAAAAATCCCTTCTTTAAGTTTCGCTTCTGAAAGAGCTGGGAATCGCCCACATAGATACTTGAAACAATCGCCATCTTTGTCTAAGGCTTTTATAAACTGCTTTATCAAGCCCAGTTTTATGTGAAGTGGGAAGTAATAGGACTTTCTTTGTGTTAACCAAACTTTCATGTTCAATGTTTTTCGATCCTGGTATCAGGCTGACTTTGTGTGGCCATAGCTTATTTTTCCAGTGCTGATTTTGTGCTCTGCTGTCTCATTCACTCAAAATCATGGAAATTTTGTATAACCAGATTGTTGACCCAACAACAAACAAAGGACTTTTAAGTCCCCACAAAGTAGTCAACCATGTTCTTTGTATTTGACCTTATTAAGAAGAAGAAGTTCGAGATTTTTGTACATTTCCTTCAAGTGAACTGAATGAGTTATATGAACAGATGCATGTATGTTACCATTGTGAATAAAAACACCTTTTAGACTTCTTTTGGAGGAATCAATAAACAATTGCGACTCACTTGGTTCATAGACTGCAGCTCCTAGCACTGGTATTAATCCAGCAATATTGTTGCAATAAACCAGTGAACCTTCTTGTGAAAAGTATGTTATAAATTCTTTCTCACTATTTCTGTACCAGTAAAATGGTATCCTTGGAGAAAATACGTTTCTAGCCCAAAGTCTAGACCCCAAAATCTCTGAAAAATCCTTTGGAAGGCCCAAGTCATTAAGTTCACCTTGGGTGAAAAGTTGTGGGTCACCAGATATTTCAGGTTGAAAACAATCCCAATCATCATTTCTATTGACATCAGATTCACAATCAGATGAAATGGTATCAAGAGTCTCTGGTGGAGCAGGTACAGGTACATCAGGTCTATGAGCAACAGGTCTTATGGCAGATTGAACGTTCGAAAAAAAAATTCCTTTTTATTTCAAGTGTTGTAGCCTTGCACGTTACATCTCCATGGTTTATAGGCTCACGCCAAACCATTGGAATTATTAAAATTCCAAAAGGCAAATACTTTTTCTACCTTTAGTCCATTGTCTCAACTCTTTGACACAAATGGTACAAACTTTGTTGGGAGCCCATAATTTCTCTTGGTCCCCAAGTTTTATTCCAAAATATGCATAATACACTTTTTTGACAAATTCTGTAATGTATTGCCTTTGTTTCTTTACAACAAATTTACCACAAATATAACAGGATATGTTTGATTCATTTACACAAACTCTTGTTGCCGTAGCATCGAATAAATAACATTGAAAAGAAAAAAATAATGTCAAAGTGCACGCACAAACAAATACTATCCAGAAATGACACGTCATGCAGCCTACTAACCGTTTATATACAAGCGGTGTGTTCCTAGTGGGTTCTAGACTGATTGATATCATGTCATTATCATCACATAAATCATCTTGTTGGAACCAATGACTGGCACATAAAACACATGCATGTGTATTTCTTGTATAAACAAACATCATGTTTTAACAATGCTCATGTTTCTATCTCTGTCTTCGTTTTGTGACATGTCATGACTATAGTATAAATCACCGATGACCCTTTGTTAGATATACAAGACTGTTTAGTTTAAGAATTATTATTTGGTGATTTAATGATTAATTTTCATAACAAGAGTGTTAAAACTTAATTATTTTAAAGCTATTGTTATGACAAGTTTTGTTACGTAACTCTGTACGAGTCGTACGTTGTGTATGCAGTTTAATTGTTCTACTAGGCTTTTGTAATACTGTTGACGTCATCTTACTCGAAGCTTCTATGTTTTTCTCATTATGTGAATATTGTTCTCACTAGAGAGCTAGATATTTCCAAGTTTTTCTGTCATGTGTTATAAATATGTGCAGATACAGAGTGCAAAAAAAGAAGTAAAAGTAAGTTAGTGAAAGTGAAGTTAGACTGCATGATTGTTAGTTTAGCCATAATGAGCAATATCTAAAGTGAATTTCACAGTGGTATTGTAACAAGAGACATAAAGAAGAAGATTTTGTTATATAAAGTAATTGAACCCACCCGTGTAGACTTTGATGAAAAGGAAACAATTATCTAAAGCTCTGGATACAACTGTGATAACCAATGGTGTAACAAATTTTTGTACATATGTTTGACTTGTTTCAAAGTGGATTGTGTGCTGTACATTTATTGTTTAAATGTATTGCCAACAAGTCACAGACACCTACTGCGAAGAATCCAACCCTTATAAAACACCCCTCAATATCCGTATAGTTTACACATTCATCTCTACTGTGAATATAATTGTAAAAAAAAATTGTCAGAAACCAGTACTCACTGCGAATGAAGGTGTGTAGCAGTCAGTAAATACAATTTCATGTTATGAAAAATAAAGTAACTTTTGAAAAACGCAAAATACTTACATATAGAGTCCGGTTTGAGGGATGTCACAATACGAAAAACATAATCTGCAGCTTCTTCTTCATCTTCAACGTCTTGGTACTTCTTAGGAGTGGAGCCACGACCCTTCCTTCGAAGCTTTGGAAACACCTTACCTATGTTTGATTAAATTACTTCACTTTCTCACACAAACTTTGTTTTATCTTATCAAGTCCTTGAGCATTTTGTATGGTAAGTAATTAGGAAAAAAAAAAAGCAGAA
>NW_013671839.1:25927-29089 GCF_000517525.1 Limulus polyphemus | reverse complement strand
CCACTTCTGAACCCGAAACCTGGACTCCATCCACAGAAAGTGATGCGTTGCATTTGGTGGGACATCAAAGGAGTATTTCATTTCAAACTCCTCAATCCACAGCGAACTGTCAATGCAGATATCTATAGTCAGCAACTGGAACGTTTAAATCAAGCCCTTCATCATAAATGCCCTTCACTTGTCAATCGGAAAGGTGTTCTTCTTCTCCACGACAATGCACATCCACATGTGGCACGTTTGATGCAACACAAGATTATGGATTTGGGTTGGGAAGTTCTCTCCCACATCCACCATATTCTCCAGATATGGCACCATCAGATTACCATCTTTTTCGTTCGCTGCAACACCATCTTAATGGCAAAACGTATGCAAATATGGAAGGTGTTAAAGAGGACATCGACATGTTTTTTGCTTCAAAGCCAAGTAATTCCTTTAATCAGGGCATTAACAACCTGATTGTAAGATGGAAAAGCACCATTGATAAGAATGGAGGCTATTTAATTTAATAAATGTTTTGTTTTGATATACAAATTGTTCAGGTTTTTTTCATCTAAAAAAATGACATTAATTTCTCAACGAACTAATAGTTCCTATTATAACTTAGTTCTTTGTATAGTTCCCATTATGTCTTAATTTTGTGTTATATTAATACCAAATACGTATAATTCAACTATAGAAAGTGTTATATTAATACCAAATACGTATAATTCAACTATAGAAAGTGTTATATTAATACCAAATACGTATAATTCAACTATAGAAAGTGTTATATTAATACCAAATTAACTAAGATTATGAGCTAATCCCATTCCAACTGCATAAAAGTTGTTAGGAAATAATGTACCTAACAAAGTGCAACTGATAGTTAAGCAATTCATATGTTAACTGATAGTTGACCGGAGTACAAAGGTCAAAAGTGGAAAAACTAACTCCAGAACCATATACTAACTTCATTAAGTAATTCATATCTTAACTGATAGTTGATCGGAGTACAAAGGTCAAAAAGTGGAAAAAAACTAACTCCAGAACCATATATTAACTAAAAAATTTAAATACTTTTTTTAGTTTCAAAATGATGATTCAGAAAGAGAAGCACTTCTCCAGACGAGTGCAAACCAAAAGAAAAAAATGTGTTCTCTGCCAAAAATGTCATTTTGAATTTTAAAAACTTCTGTTTCTTAGTCATTATATTTTGAATTAAACATATTATAATAAGTTTTACTGAAACTTTAAGTTCTTTACACTACCGTTCCATACCAATAATTATTTTCAGATGGGAAGGTTTGAGCAATGTCCAACCTTTTCCCCTCTGTGACCAAAGAGGGGGATCAAGTTGTCCATGAGGCAGAAGACCATTCTCCAGACACGAGAGAAATGCTAGCAGATGTCCACCTTTAGGGAAGAGAATAGGTGGCTGTTGAACTCCGTCTTGTCCTACGAGGACAATTGTTCCTCCAGTGTCCGCTGGCCGAGAAAAATGAACGATGGGTAGAATACAAAAGAAAAAAAAGGCTAATATTATGTACCACTACTTCCAAACACAAACTTTACAAAGAGAGAGAGAAAAAAAAAAGACCTTTAGTGCTGCTAACTTAAAACTTATTTCTGGTTATTTAATAACATCGAATTTCACTAGAATTCTTCAAAAGGTTATTACAACTCCTTTATAAGTGTTTCAGTTATATAATTTATTATATGTGGCAATTGATGTGCTGTTTTTGGTTGCAAAATCACTAAATAAGAAAGAGATGGGGGGAGGGGAGTGGTAGTAAGTGGAAGTTGGCTAATCTTCCTCCAGAGTTTTCAGTAAAATAGTTGTATCGGGTCTAATTCAAAACGAGATCAATGTGAGCATGATTTTTTTACTTACACAACGTTGCTGCAAAACATAACAATTTTGATGTGAAAAATAAAAACATTAAAAGTGTCGGTATTGTTATTGCAATGCCGAGAAATATACAGTTGCTCCCTATAATTTGTATAAGTGGTTATAATTCCAAGAAAATATTTAACGTATTCCCACACATTGATATCTACGGAGATACGTGTGAGAGTACTTATTTACAATCGCTGTTTGAACAGATAAAATAATGTAGGAGATTTTTTTTTACATGTAACTGTGGCTCAGATGTAAGCTTCAGGGCTTCTAATGCTAAAATTTGGAGTTCGATCCTTGCATTAGGCACAGCACAGATGACCCAATGTGCAGCCTTGTGTTTAACAACAAACGAAACAATACATGTAACTAAAATATCAAGTTATGCAGCTTTTGATACAGTGTGTTTATTATTTTCTTACAAAAGACTGGCTAGCTAAATAATTCAGTAAGATATCTTTTCTGCATTTCTACTATTTGTCAAAAGAACATTAACATTCAGACCCTATTAATGCAGCTATTGTACTATCTACATTGATTACTTGTTATAAATCATTATCCAGGAGCAAAGTTTCACTACATATATTCATAAATACAACTACTATATAACAGATAAAGGTTCACAATTCTTACCATGTTGGTGACAATGTAAGTACACTATATCTTCCACAGTAAAGTTCATTGCATATTCCCAGTAGAGGCTAATGAAGAAAAACACAACTTTATTTACCAAACAACAACTTCTACACTATATATATATATATAAAACAAGGCAAAAATAAGTTACAATAATTCATAATTATAAGTATTAGAATTCAAAAATTGAATTATAATGGGAACTACATAGTTTCTATAGTTGAATTATAAGTATTTGGTATTAATATAACACTTTCTATAGTTGAATTATACATATTTGGTATTAATATAACACTTTCTATAGTTGAATTATACATATTTGGTATTAATATAATATTAATATAACACTTTCTATAGTTGAATTATACGTATTTGGTATTAATATAACACTTTCTATAGTTGAATTATACGTATTTGGTATTAATATAACACTTTCTATAGTTGAATTATACGTATTTGGTATTAATATAACAATTTCTATAGTTGAATTATACGTATTTGGTATTAATATAACAATTTCCATAGTTGAATTATACATATTTGGTATTAATATAACACTTTCTATAGTTGAATTATACATATTTGGTATTAATATAACAATTTCTATAGTTGAATTATACGTATTTGGTATTAATATAACACTTTCTATA
>NW_013671839.1:18373-24977 GCF_000517525.1 Limulus polyphemus | reverse complement strand
CTTCAATATTTTCTCGCTGAAGAACAAAGTTGTTTGCAACCATCATAAACAGTTAAAAAAAATTATTTGAGAACCAGTGGGTTATATTCAAAGCCCCATCTTTTACTGTTTAACTAAAATATATTTTCTATTATTTACCGTTAATAAAAACAACCAAAGAGCTTCTTAACTCTTCTTGTCCCAGTTGATTAGGAAAATGCACACTAAGAAAATGAAACCCATAATAAATTTATCTCAATAAATGATATAGAATAACGAGACTTGCTGGGTTTTATACAAACGAAATGCATTAGAAAAATGGCTTTTAGTTATCACATTAAACTTACAGTTTCTCAACCTATCATCCTAGCTGATAGCAAAGTAAAGACAGAACTAGAGACAATATTTCAATATAACTTTTGAACTTTTGACAGGATGGACAAATTACCGTATTTTTATCACATGATAATATTTGGTAAAAAATAAACAGCTTGAAAAAATAGACCACCAATCAGTTTTCTCTCTCTCTCTCACTCTGTTAACTCTTGACTCAACTCACCGGCTGCACTAAAACATTATTTTTCCCATACAGAAGTGTAGATCGGGAGTTCTGGTGGAGAGACTCCACGTAATCCCTAGCAACATAAGGAACGGCACGATGTTCACTTTCCGAGCTACCTGATGTTCTTGCATCTTTTCTATACTGTAAACAAAAGCACCAACAAATTATACTTTATACACTACCTAACTTTTGTATTTTATAAGAAATAACACTGTCATGTACAACAAAAGTGCTGTACATAGTTAAAGCAAACAGATTAAAATGTAAACTAACTAACTACTACAGAATATACATGTTGTGAAGTTAATATATTAAGCCTTGTTAAATTCTACTTTAATCTACACTTAATTTTCTATCTAGCATCATAACTAGCAGAGATCCAATGATTGGGAAGCAATAACTATGACCAAAACACACATTTAATATTTCCTTAATGCATTCTTCTTATTTTATACAAATCTACAATAAACATACGTGTCAAACACTCAAATAAAAGAGCCCCATAAATCAATTTTTGAAAGTCAATCATAATCGACTGTTATTTAACTACCAGTTTCAGCCATCTTGTGAAAAAAGTCGACGTGCATCATTAACACTTTGGATGCTATAATCAGATTTATTGAACTTGACATTTATAGTTGTTTGGTGTAACAAGTGGATTTACCTCATTGTGTCACAAACACTTTTCTTCACAGTGCCACAATTGGGATACTCACACCTTTAATATATATAGTACTACACTTGTATACATTCGCGAGCACAATTGCAACTAGTGGATTTTGATATGGAAAAAGATACCAAAAAAGATCAAATTATAAATTACGTTTAGTGGATAATTGAGACTTTGAGATTCCACCCAAAATTTAATTATGCACTCAAAGGGTTAAACTCTATTACAAGCATACTTCATGTCAGTAGACTGCAACATGTGCACATTTAACCAATGTTTGATTTCAGTCTGAGTTTGCTGCAACATTCCCACAGTTACAGTGGCAATGATGCCTGTTATCCTAGTCTTTAGGATGCTTGCTATATCCTTAACATACCCCCATACTTCTTTACTGTATTGGCATCTGTAATTACACTGAATCACAGTCACCAACTTGGTCTTTGCAAGCCAAACGATGCATTGAGCCTTTTCTTGCATGGTTGCCATTTTACAGGGTAGTACTACTCACTGGAGTGATAAAAAAACATAACTATAAAAACTGTTTGAGTTGGGCTACAAAATGTTGAAAACTGCATGGTTGTATTTTCTTAGTTAACTAATTATTAAATTTTGAAATAGGAAAGATAACTTTGAACCACTCTGTATGCTAAAACCTTACAATATTACATGACAGATTACAGTCAAAAGGTCATCTTACACAAAATTTCACATTTACAGAAGTGATTTAAACACATTATGACGACTTTCTCATAGTCTAACAATACAAAAAAAATCATATTTTCAACAGGAGCATGAAAGAAAACAGTGAAAGTGAGTGATCGAGGCTATAATAATTATGCTGTGTTTTTCTACTTTTTCTTTAGAAAATTTTAGTACAGATCCAAAAATAAGATTCATTATATCAATATCATTCTGGTACTTCTAGTGAAAAAAAAAAATCATAACAAGTGGTGCATAAAATATTTTTAAGAACAAAAAAGTTGAATTACACATAAGGTTGTCTGATATTTTTTACAGACTTTTTAATGGTTACCAAAGCGTAAGCAGATAGGGATAAAAAAAACTTCAGAATATTATATTTTGAATCTTTGTAAAGATTCTAAATAACTAAGTGAGGCAACAGTTTAGAACCTGCAGTCCTGGTCGTCGATTAGGTGGTGGTGTTGAAGAACCGTTAGCAAGAGGATGTCCACTTGACAGTCGGTGTCTTTGAACTAGTTCATCAGCACGTGGATCTGTCCAGAAATGATCTTGTGTCTTCATTTTGGAATAGTCAAGAGCACAAGGACCCACTGAAAACACAGAGAAATAAGTATTATGTTATAATATCCTTAACTTATTTCTTTATATTTCAAAGGTTGAGTATATTATAGTAAAATGGTTTTGGAGCTTCAATATGTCGCTACAATTCATGTCACAATGTCCAGTCATGCTTTATCTAACAATTTTGCATCATAACAACAGTCCTGCAGCATAGTTTTTATCGTAAAAGGTTCAGTTGTAAGGATTTCATGTACAAAGCACTACACTCCTCCCTGATGACTTTCCAATATATCTAGTATAGGAAGATGACAGTTTCTAAGTGCCTGTTTCAACAGTCCGATTGCACAGAAATCTACAGCTGAGTAATCTAGCAATTTGACCGGTATGTTTTCATATAGAATAACACAAGTACCAATTTTATTCTCCAGCTGCTTGAGGTTTGTTTATTATGGATTTTGCACAAAGCAACAAGAGGGCTATCTGTGCTAGCCGTCCATAATTTAGCAGTGTGAGGCTAGAGGGAAGGCACCTAGTTATCACCACCCACCGCCAACAATTGGGCTACTTTTTACCAACGAATAGTGAGATTGACCATCACGTTATAATGCCCCCACGGCTGAAAGGGCGGGCATGTTTGGTGTGACGGGGATTCGAACCCACGACCCACAGACTGCGAGTCAAGCACCTGGCTATGCCGGGCCTAGCTGCTTGAGATACATACCTTATCTTGGTGAACCCATACCCTGTTAAGCACCCTAACCACCTGGCTATGCCGGGCCTAGCTGCTTGAGATACATACCTTATCTTGGTGAACCCATACCCTGTTAAGCACCCTAACCACCTGGCTATACCGGGCCTAGCTGCTTGAGATACATACCTTATCTTGGTGAACCCATACCCTGTTAGCTTTGTTTACACATGGAGATTCTTCTTCATTATGTTGCATACTGTTGCCTGTTATAAGACACCCTAATACTTACTTACCACAGTGTGTATGACTTGTTGCAGGTCTCTTTATGGCTGGTCCTGGTTCCCAAAGTTAATCCTCTGTTTTCCAATATTATTTAGTATAATCGATATCCTCATCTTTTAAACTCTA
This sequence comes from Limulus polyphemus, assembly GCF_000517525.1. Classification (NCBI taxonomy): domain Eukaryota; kingdom Metazoa; phylum Arthropoda; class Merostomata; order Xiphosura; family Limulidae; genus Limulus; species Limulus polyphemus. Next base: position 21,404 of record NW_013671839.1, on the reverse strand, counting down.
AATTCCCCATCGGAACACATTTTCACAATCCGACGTACGAACATTACGTACGGGAAAGGGCTGCTATGTACCCTTCACACAAGCAATCAGTTTTCAGTGACATCACACTACCTACAAAACTCCAAACAGTGTCAAAACAAAAAGTGAGGGAAAACTGGTATACACTTCTCAGGAGAACCACTGCCCACAGGAGGGCACATGAGAGATGCCAAAAAATGTGTACAGAATGTATCAGATCATTATGGAACATTTAAGCAAACAGCAGTCATGCCTCCAAACACTTATGAATGTACACAGCAACATTCTAAAAACTATTAGGGGGAGGGGGATTCTTCCTCTGGGTTCATAATGGCTCTCGGTGGCCCTGGTTCTGATACATGCTTTTCCATTGTGACTTTGTATCAGCTGTGGTTGTCATGCGACTTGCTGATTTACATATTCAAAGTAGTTTTAATATATCATGCTCAATCCTCTGTACAATACAGTTTCTTATTATCAAAATCACATTTCCTTCAAGTAAAGATTTAGTTTCTGATGATTAGAATAAAATAATAAACTATACTTAAAAGCCTAAGTTTTTTCTGATAACTGCGAGACGCTGGTTTCATGAACAAGTGAACAAACCATTTGATTGATAGAATCATCTAAAGTTGATAAAGTTAAAGTTATAAACAAGGGAGAATATAATGTAGTGTTAAAGAAAATAAATAAATATTTGTATGGGAAGCAATGAAATGTCACTTCAAAAAAGAACCACATAAAAAACACACTTAAACCTGCGAGTATTTGTTCATTCTCACCCTCATATACTTTAACACTACATACTGCTATCTGGTGCAAGACATTTAAATATTTCCCATGTGCAAAAAACATAGTGAATTGCTGATTCCGACTTAAAACTCACCTAACAATGATGCTAATATTTGTCCAGAAACAGGGTCACTCACAAGGGCTTCTTTCTCATAGTACTTACTGTGAAAGAGAGGATGTTAGTACAAAAAGGAGTTTATATCTTTAGTATCAAGCTATAGATAACGTTATTGTTAGTATCTTTAAACAGGACTGGTGAGAAAATAATTCTAAAAACCCACAATAGCTGTTGAAGGTCAATCCAATTAAAGAGCTGATTAAATACATTTCACCTCCCACTCACTACAGTATAAAAAAGAGCAGTTAATATCAGACAGTTAATGAGTAAGTTTACAGGTTTTCAAACACTAGTATAAATGGTCAATTTTGGATAGGATAATACTGAGGATTAAATTGACAGATTTCCTGTACCATAAGACCACAGTGTAAGTAGAAGATAGCAACCACAAAATTAAGGAATCAGTTGACAAGTTTGTGTGTGATGAAAAGAAAACAAGCTGCTACCTTTCTCCTGCACAAAAACAAACAGAACAACACATATCCTTTTCTTTCTAAACAGGACAACACAAATCCTCTTCCTCCCAAACAGAAACACAATAAAACATACCCTCTTCCTCCGAAGTGGAAATACAACACACATACTTTTCCCCTTCTTCTCTTACACAAATATACTTAAACGGACAAAACATATCCTCTTCCTCTTATACAGAAATACTTGACGGGGTAACAATTACCCTCTTCCTCTTAGACGGAAATACTTGACGGGGTAACAATTACCCTCTTCGTCTTAGACGGAAATACTTGACGGTGTAACAATTACCCTCTTCGTCTTAGACGGAAATACTTGACGGGGTAACAATTATCCTCTTCGTCTTAGACAGAAATACTTGACGGGGTAACAATTATTCTCTTCCTCTTAAATGGAAATACTTGATTAATTGTTACCCCGTCAAGTATTTCTGTCTAAGAGGAAGAGGATAATTGTTACCCCGTCAAGTATTTCTGTCTAAGAGGAAGAGGATAATTGTTACCCCGTCAAGTATTTCCATTTAAGAGGAAGAGGATAATTGTTACCCCGTCAAGTATTTCCATTTAAGAGTAAGAGGGTAATTGTTACCCCGTCAAGTATTTCCGTATAAGAGTAAGAGGATAATTGTTACCCCGTCAAGTATTTCTGTATAAGAGTAAGAGGGTAATTGTTACCCTGTCAAGTATTTCCGTCTAAGACGAAGAGAATAATTGTTACCCCGTCAAGTATTTCCGTCTAAGACGAAGAGGGTAATTGTTACCCCGTCAAGTATTTCCGTCTAAGACGAAGAGGATAATTGTTACCCCCCCTCTTCGTCTTAGACGGAAATACTTGACGGGGTAACAATTATCCTCTTCGTCTTAGACGGAAATACTTGATGGGGTAACAATTATTCTCTTCGTCTTAAATGGAAATACTTGACGGGGTAACAATTATTCTCTTCGTCTTAGACGGAAATACTTGACGGGGTAACAATTACCCTCTTACTCTTATACAGAAATACTTGACGGGGTAACAATTATCCTCTTACTCTTATACGGAAATACTTGACGGGGTAACAATTACCCTCTTACTCTTAAATGGAAATACTTGACGGGGTAACAATTATCCTCTTCCTCTTAGACAGAAATACTTGACGGGGTAACAACTATCCTCTTCCTCTTAGACAGAAATACTTGACGGGGTAACAATTACCCTCTTCCTCTTAGACAGAAATACTTGACGGGGTAACAATTATCCTCTTACTCTTAGACACAAATACTTGATGGGGTAACAATTACCCTCTTCCTCTTAGACAGAAATACTTGACGGGGTAACAATTATCCTCTTCCTTTTACACAAATTCTAAACAGGACAATTACATCATATTTCTCATAAACAGAACACAGAATGACTTCACAGAACAATGTACAACTTCTTTTTTCTGAAATCTATTGAAATTTAGTTAATCTCATTAGTGGTGTAATTGATTCAATTAAATACATAGGAATTGTATACATTTATTAATATAAAATTCAGTTAGCATATCCTTAATTGATACTGTTGCGTCAGCGAGGTCACGTGACTAGTATCACGCCACGTCCTTCTCGAACCTTCATGAATTATTGGGAGACTACTAGATTGGGGGGTAGT
>NW_013671839.1:13293-17420 GCF_000517525.1 Limulus polyphemus | reverse complement strand
AGGACTTGTGTCGCTAAAGTTCCGTCGGAACGAAGTTACGGAAAATTAACTAACGAACGGAGACGTAACAATACTTTATTTTAAGTAAGAGACTGAAAGTGTGTGTTCTGTTACTCTGTCTGTATATGCTTTACTTCCGTGCTTAGACAAATGTATTTAACAACCTTCTCACCTACTGTTCTCTACCACATGATCCACAATCTTTGCCAAGAGCTTGTTGAACAAAGCCAGTCGAATCCACAAGTAGCGAGGGTTGTGCTGTGTTGGAGTTGATTTTTTATTGGCTTGCGACGTATTTTTCATCTTGCTCGTGCTGTCACTACTTGAGGAAGACCTTCTAGAAAGTTCGGTAAATGAGAATCACTGGTTACATTCGATAAAATTTAATATAACAAAAACCAACAACACTAAATTCTTAGGGAAACATAATCATTTGCCTAACCCTAAAAAATACATTTACAGGAATCATAACATCACTGTACAGTGATGTTATTCTAGGTTTCCGAGTCACTAAATTTTTCCATTTGTTTTACCTTGATTCACTACATCAAACAAGATAGAAATATTTTTATTAACTGATGTTAATTTCAACCAAATGAAGTAACAGAGAATACCTACTTTGTAGAGATTAAAATGTCAAAACACTGTCTCCATCAACCAAGTAAAGTTACTAAGTGACTTACGTCAGGGTATCTACATTGTGATACGCACGTATTAACCCAAGCATTCAAATAACCGTTTCCATTAGTTGTGATATTAAAGTCAGGTACCTGATGATGACAAAAACCTTGTCGAAACGTTGTACATTTGCGGTTATGTTAAACTTATATTAAAGTTTTTCTTCATTACCCATTCAAGCCGTCTCCAGTCATTATTAGTCTCAAAGTGGGTTCCTAGTCACCGAATTCGAATAGTAGGATTGACCGCCACATTATAACACCCCCACGGTTAAAAGGGCAAGCATGTTTGGTACGATAGGGATTCGAACCCGCGACCCGCAGATTGCGAGTCGAGCGCTCTAACCACCTGGCCATGCCGGGCCAGGTTGATAAATAAAAATTTGTTTTATTTCTATAATTCAATGGTAATATATATTGTTAATATTATATCAGGTTTGTCAGTTTCTTTAATTTGGTATTATGTTTGGGGCCAATGAAGTTGGAATGGTTCCTCCAGGATGATACAAGTACCCCAGAGCACTGGACCAACATTAAGGGGATATTTACAGAACCCATTCCTTCCAACTTCATCCCAACTCACTGCATGTGAATACAATCAACTCGACCACATGATAAAATCATGTTGACTAATAAGCCATGAAGTATGATACCACACATATACACACAGCTACCAGGCTCAGCCCCACTGAAAACTTGAAGACGGGTGGAATGCTATATAATGTATTGTTTTGATAATCAAGAAACTGGTTTTTTAAAACTTTGACATCAATAACACGTACACAAACCTGTCAACTGTATAAATACATGATCTCCTTGATACCTGGAATATTAATTTAGATGTTTCTTTTTTAGTTAAATCGTTTTTGGAAGATATCATGTGTATGCTATGAAAAGTCACAAATGGTCGTTATACAAGAACAATTTGTGCTGCCGTCTAGCGAGCAGAAATGAAACTGTTATTTTTGGAACACGGAAATAATATATGCTCATAAACTGAACTCACTGCTACGTGATAGTTTTCCTTTTCATTACTTCCCCACAAATATATGTGTGGTAGAAGAACAGGATAATATTGCTGTTATATAAAATGTGAAACACTCGATAATGGCGATTAAGTGCTCAAATAAAACTATAATTCAACTTTAGAAGTTATTTGTAAGCATCATAGAGTTATAGATTGAATACAGCAACTATTTTTTCTCGGTCCATCCCTACATACTAGGCTCTACAGCGCTTAGTGACACAACAAGTATCACCAAGTTGACCTGCCATCTTCAGGCGATTGACATACAATGGTTTGAAAGAAAAAAGTCACATGACTGGAGATTGCTTTAGGCCTAATAAAGGTAACTTGATGTTTGGTTCTTTGATAATTTTTTGTTTGTACTTTTCAGCAAATATACAGTGGTTTTTATTGAGTTGCTTTGTTTGTAAGCACGAGTTGTTTTTATATTATATTCACGAAATAAAATCGTCCCCAAATCAAATAAATTTAGTTTACTATTCAGTGAATTAGGTAAAGAACTATAAAATATTCTGGTGACTAAAATCTTTATTGAATATTCAATAATGTACATAACTAAACTGGATACTTAATCATTTCTCATTTAAATTGTGATATGTTTTAAATAAAAACATTTACTTTTTTTTCGGTGACAGTAAATGTTAGACAAAAGTGTTTTGGCAAAATGCGTGGAGGTGACCTTCAGAAGACGTCACTGATACGAAACCAAGGGCACTTCTAAAAGCAGTCAAAATTGACATTAAACAATACACCAAGTGCTAAATCAAAAACAGACAAACATATACACAAAAGTCAACACTGGCGAGTCCAGCATACGGTGTAGTTGGTACCTCCCCCCCAAAAAAAAACACACACACACACACACACATCCCTCGCCAAACAAACAAAAGCTAAGGTTGTCTGTTCCATAATCTCTTGTCATTCAAAGTGGAGAGCTTTATTCCATAGCACACTATGTTAAGCCTCCTCCTTCCGAAAACCCTGGACCCACCAGCAGTCAGGTAGGCCTACTATGATACAAACCCTATTTGGTATTTCCAACATGGACAGCACCTTGTGACATACGGATTAAAAGACTAGAACACAGACCCTTTAGGTTCAGATATCTAGCCATCCCCAATATAGAACTGCTGAACAGCAGTAGGGCAACTAGTCAGTATTATCTACCACCTACTCTTATTTGATTAAAAAGATTGACTGTTACAGTTAAAACAGTCCCACAGCAAAAACTTTGGAACACGTTCAATGGCGTATTTCAGCTCGACTCGAGGCCATCACGATCCGCAGTTCAGCAAGTCATGCCCAGTCCTCGTGGTGTTGGATCGAACAGTGAATACGATGAAGCAAGTGATTTGGAATTACCTACAACTTGCTTTAAAAAATGGCTGCTAAACATGGCGGACTCCTTTGCAAACTGATCAATAGATGTTATATTAACATTTAACATACGTTTATACCTTGTCAAACAAGTATTTACATTAAAAAAAATTCTTTTTTGTCGGCCTGGTGTCAGGAGGTTTCCAACTACTGATATTAAATTACATAAAAAAGTATGGAGAGACAACATTTAAACGGAATCACATGACAGACTTACGGGGCAGTCCACAAAACGTCTTAAATAGATAGTTAAAAACAAATACGCCTTCTACAATCTGCTTAGTCAGCCCAAGATCTGAAGTACGGAACATAATAATCTCACGCGACGCAGCCAAGTGAACGTCTGCAATACCTGCTAGAATTTCACGTGAACAAAACAGGTGGAGAGTCCACAAGGAAGTCTCACTAATTGAGCTAGTATTATTAATTTATTAAGTGCTGACGCCTCACTGAGCAACAGTAGCGATTTAATCAAGTCTGGATATCAATCAACTAATGATATAATTCACCAAGTGGGATAACCATTCTTAATTTAGTTGTATACTCTCAGAATGCACTTTGATGTATAATAATGCAGTACACCACACACGTGCTCAACTTAGCATTTCCTTCTTTTGCTGGACGTGCTCAAACTAGAAATCGATTCCCTGCTACTTAGCATTCATAGTTTACAGTCATGAACTTGTAGTTCATTACATGTGTTTAACCAATATTGTTTTCATATATTGCATTCAACGTTGCATTCCCGCTTCTTTTACATTGTTCATCCAGATTCATTAGGTGTTCAACCGAGCCTTCCAGAACCAACGTACACGTTTAACCGAGCCTTTTAGATCCAATGTACACGTTTAACCGAGCCTTCCAGATTTATTGTACACGTTTAACCGAGCCTTTTAGATCCAATGTACACGTTTAACCGAGCCTTCCAGATTTATTGTACACGTTTAACCGAGCCTTCCAGAACCAACGTACACGTTTAACCGAGCCTTCCAGAACCAACGTACACGTTTAACCGAGCCTTCCAGAACCAACGTACACGTTTAACC
>NW_013671839.1:7757-12694 GCF_000517525.1 Limulus polyphemus | reverse complement strand
TTCCAGATCCAACGTACACGTTTAACCGAGCCTTTTAGATCCAACGTACACGTTTAACCAAGCCTTCCAGATTCAAAGCACACGTTTAACCGAGCCTTCCAGATCCAACGTACACGTTTAACCGAGCCTTTTAGATCCAACGTACACGTTTAACCGAGCCTTCCAGATCCAACGTACACGTTTAACCGAGCCTTCCAGATCCAACGTACACGTTTAACCGAGCCTTCCAGATCCATTGTACACGTTTAACCGAGCCTTCCAGATCCATTGTACACGTTTAACCGAGCCTTCCAGATCCATTGTTCACGTTTAACTAGCCTTTAGATCCATTGTACACGTTTAACTAAGCCTTTTAGATCCAACGTACACGTTTAACTAAGCCTTTTAGATCAAAAACATTTAATCGAGCCTTTAGATGCATCATGCACGTTTAATCAAATCTTCCAAGTTTATTACAAGTTCAGTCTTGTGCATCCAGTATTCCCAATAACCTATGTTAATCCAGTTCTGTTGCGAAACTTACTTATAAGTTCCCTCTATCCCTCAAGTCTCTGAAACATTCTTATCCTCTACCCACAAATTTGTTCTATGTAGCATAATATTCGAAGGCTAGTATTAATCTCAAGCACTAAAGGACACAGCGACACCAGTCGGTCTAACTTGTAACAAAGAACCAAACACCTATTAACGATTTTATTAAAACTGTCGAAAACAACAACAACAACAAAAAAAACTATTCAAGCACTACAGGACACAGCGACACCAGTCGGTCTAACTTGTAACAAAGAACCAAACACCTATTAACGATTTTATTAAAACTGTCGAAAACAACAACAACAACAACAACAACAACAAAAAACTATTCAAGCACTACAGGACACAGCGACACCAGTCGGTCTAACTTGTAACAAAGAACCAAACACCTATTAATGATTTTATTAAAACTGTCGAAAACAACAACAACAACAACAACAACAAAAACTAATGTCATTGTATAATGATATATTTCATCCAAGATTCTTAAGAAATTATATTGGTGCCCTGATGCACCACTAGATGGAGCTTAAATTTGTAAATTCTTATAACATTTTTTTATTATTATTAAGTACAAAGCTACAATGAGCTATCCATATTTTGGATGATATCGAAACCCAATTTTTAGCGTTATAAGCCCTCAGACTTACCGCTGAGCCACTGGGGACTTGTATAAGATTATAAAATTATTTATTTTCAAAGTAAACATTTTAAATCGGATAAAATAGAATAAAACGTGGAAGTTGTTGGAAAATGAATGTATTATTGACGTAATAAAAAAAATAAAGGTTTTGGTCAACAGAACAAATGTATCTCAATAGTAGGAGTATACGAACTTTGTAAATCGTTTCTCTACTAATATGTGGCACTACACGTAAAAAGGCCTAGACCGTTAACGTCTCGTATGTTGTACCGTAGGTATGACGATTTCGTTTTGTATATCACATACAGTATCTCAAGTTGACAACTTGAAAAAATACAAAACCAGGATAGTTCTCTAATGCAATTAATATATGTTAAGTTTCAACAAACTTGTATACTAAATTACACCAACTCTGATTGAACACGTCGTTCCTATTTCATTTCTAAAGTAATCCAGTAGGGTTTATTACCCAGACATATCTAAACAACATCGTAGGTTATTTTAATATTATCCTGGCGCCTTAATAAGAGCTAATCTAATGTTATGAAATCTTCTTCAGAATTCAAATGAACCTTCTCATGCAAATGTAATCTTCCTGATAGATATTAGTGGCGCAACTCCGTCGAGAAACAAAATTACTGTTTCGTGTTTGTACAGGAATGATGTAAGGCCTACAGTGACGTGTATTAAACTATCACAATTATTACATCTTATTACAGACATATAATATATTATATATGCAAACAGGGTATTATGACGAAATGTAACGTTAATTCAACCAACCATTTTTATCGTATAGCCAAATGTCTGTCTGAGTTCAGCATCTCTTGAACGGTTAATCATAAAAATGAATAATAATAATAATATATATCTATATCAAAATGATTATTTTCAAAAGTACATTACAGGAAAATTATTCATTTCTTTCAATTCCTAAATTTCATATCAACATTCATACTTCAGTCTTGGTTGGTGCTGAACAGTCAGTCAGTCTCTCTTTGTGAGGGAATTTCACGACAAAAAAAAAAAGATAAAAAAGGGGATTTCCTAAGTAATAACACCCAGATGCACACCCTCAGGATCCACTTAGTATGTTTGCATATTTTCAGGTTCCTAGGTTCTTTGCTCTTGGAGCTATGGCGGTCACATTCTTTTCTAGGTGTTTTGTCACCACGCTATTCATTATCTATACGGTATAATACTTACCCAATACTTTGTTATCACGTTATCTACTATCTGTATCGTATAATAATTACCTAATACTTTGTTACCACACTATTTACTACCTATACGGTATAATACTTACCTAATACTTTGTTACCACACTATTTATTATCTATACGGTATAATACTTACCTAATACTTTGTTACCACACTATTTACTACCTATACGGTATAATACTTACCTAATACTTTGTTACCACACTATTTATTATCTATACGGTATAATAATTACCTAATACTTTGTTACCACACTATTTATTATCTATACGGTATAATAATTACCTAATACTTTGTTACCACACTATTTATTATCTATACGGTATAATAATTCAGTATCGTGTGACACGATGAAGGAAAACCTCGTTTTCTGCTAGATTAACGTTTTACTGATAAACAACTCAGCTGAAACTGGACATTTGCTGTTATCTACTAAACCCATTTTTGTAATCTTACAGCTCACTGGTAAACATGAATATTTAATCACGTGATCAAAAGTCGATAGCCAAAAGGATCGGTATGCGTCCACGTCTTCCTGTTGGATCAGCCGATTTAACGTTTCGTTCTCCTCCTCCTCAGAATCTCAAATATATCAACTCTCCTAACCAAGATGTATGTTTTCTAGACAGGACGTCGAGTTTAACAGGACTGCGTTGTCATAGCATTTCACACCTAACTCGTATATGATAGCATAATCAAAGTCTATGATGGTGGAATCGCGTTAAGTATGTCTAAAAACGTCATTCAAATGTTACTGTTTTAAGCTATTTTTACTATAGGTAAAGGTAGCATGGTTTAAAATACAACGATTGTTTAATAAAAGCACCTAAAGAAATAATTTTATACCTGTAAACTTACTCCAAATGTTTTCTTGTGTTTTTTTTCCCCCTGTTACGTTGAATGAGAAAAAAAGTTATTCCTTAATATCAAGGGTGGGTGTCGATCACAGCACATTAGCCAACAAAATGTCATTGGGATATATTTATCATTAGTGGCCAGTCCTACAAATCACACAGCCAGTAGAGACTACCAGATTGTTGTGGCCAGTCCTACAAATCACACAGCCAATACAGACTACCAGATTGTTGTGGCCAGTCCTACAAATCACACAGCCAATACAGACTACCCGATTGTTGTGGCCAGTCGTACAAATCACTCAGCCAGAAGAGACTACCCGATTGTTGTGGCCAGTCGTACAAATCACACAGCCAGAAGAGACTACCCGATTGTTGTGGCCAGTCGTACAAATCACACAGCCAGAAGAGACTACCCGATTGTTTAAACAGTGATTAACTTCTCATGACATTGTTGCCAACAAGGACTAATGTTGTTAGGTCGTTTATTGGTTCATTGGACGAATATTTAATGATTGTTTAGATCGTGCGAATCGTAACGAGTTTACTTACTGTCAGTAAAATGGAAGAAAAGCATATCAAGTAAGCCCTAGTACCAAAATTAAAATAAGTCATGGTGCTTATTACCAGCAATGTATGATTTTTAGTAAGTGGACACAACCAGTCTAACAAAGGGGGGTGGACTAACCCTAGCAATGTCAATATTAATTTTCCATGCCATTCGAGGGTAAGAATAAATATCATCAAAAACATTCTGTACAAAACTAGAGACTAGGCCACCCAAAGTTGTGAAATCAAATACTTTTGCGAAGTATATTTTTGAAACATAAAAACTTCATAACTCGGTGTGTCATCTAAGTTTCAACTGTGAATTTTATTGTAAACCCACGTTACTTAGATTACAATACGTTAAAACACTAATACAAAAGCAAAATTTGTTTACAGTTACAGAAAAAAAACAAACCAAACCGCCATTTTGTGTCCAAAATATTTAACTTCGTGAAATTTTTATTCTATATAGGCCTAACTACCTTATTGCTTGGCGTACACTTTTGGTAAGAATTTACTACCCCTTACATTTTGAATAATAACTTAGATGCGTTTATAAACTTATTTCTATACTCACTTCCTGGTAGGAGAAACAAATTTTTCCTGTATATTTTATCAAAGTTTCTAAATACAAAATCGGCAATATTTATGTTTATATAAAAGTTGTTAATTCAGGAATTATCCTGAAATATTATTTTATCTTCATTTTACACTTTTAATATCTGTACCTTATTTTACAGTGATTACGAACTTTGTCATAACCAAGAATAATAGATGTTTGAGAATCAACAACGTACCGTATTTTTCGGTGCATAAGACGCACTTTTTTACCCCAAAATTTGATGTCCAAATCTGCTTGCGTCCTATACACCGAAGGTATGAATATATATACGATATACACAAGCCATGTGTAAATATATTTAAATAGGCATGCATAGTTTAGTTCAACTGAATGTGTTATTTATAACAATAGTAGTTTTTTTTACTTTTAAAAACATAACTATTTATAATGCTCCCTAAATAATAAAAAAATTAATTACAGTGAAAACAATGAAGATTTTGTAGGTTTTAAATCAAACTAAATAACAGTAAACCTTTTTTTTTTTTTGTATTTACGGTATTTTCTTATTTTGATG
>NW_013671839.1:3359-7021 GCF_000517525.1 Limulus polyphemus | reverse complement strand
TTACCCATTCAAGCCGTCTCCAGCCATTATTAGTCTCAAAGTGGGTTCCTCGTCATCGAATAGGAAATAACTAAGTTTGGTAGTTACTGTACAACATGATATTCATCTGAAAACAATCTAGAAACGTTATAACAAGACTTAATGTAAGCTGCTATTAATAAGATAACGGCCAATCAGATGATGATAATGACATTTAATCAGTGGACCACAGACAATCTACACTTGCTACTGATAATTGCGTTGCATACGTGTTTGTACAAATAAAGTCTTCTGGTACTCCAAGTCACATATATGTATGTACATTTATTCTGTAAACTTATTAGTTCCCTAATTGTTACCAATAGCAACAAGTCTTTCTGTTATATTTGTACATAATTCAAGTTCTAATTACACTATCAATTATATTTGTTTAGGTCTCTTACCTCAGCAACTTTAACTATTACCAATGCTAATATCAAATAAGTTTCACGCCTAACCCCCTATTTTTGTTATGTATAAAAAAAAATTGTGCTCATATAGTTATAGTGTAGCTGCTTATGGTGTTTAACGTTTTCTACACAGTATACGTTCTTCTTATGAAGTTATTGGCATATTCTGGCTGGAAACAGTTGCATACAACAGCTTCTGTTGACACCTTGTAATTGGAATTCCGAAGCCGTATTGCTATGCTGTCATGTTTAGTAGGCCGGATTTTTTACAGGTGTCTGTGACTTATTAGCGATAAATTTCAAAAATAAACAAGCAGCAAAACAGCACATTTGTTTTAAAATAATATATTAAAACATGTCAAGGGTATATACAAACGTTCATGACACTGTTGGTTATCATTGTTGTATCCAGAACTTTAAATAATTGTCTCATTTTCATCAAAGACAACACATACTGGTTCATTTACTTTAGAACACAACTGACAAAGCGAATTATTCTTCCTTGCTCTGTTCTTACAATACAGTCTGTGATAATTTCACTTTAAAAATCACCACTATACGCTCTCTATCGCTAAACTCACAATTACGCAGTCTAAAACATTATACACTATACACTGCTATCAACGTTGAAAGTGTATGTAAATTATTTATCAAAAAGCACCTCAGAAGAATGGAGCCTGCTAACATGTTATTTCAATAATGCATACATGTACCATATGATAGCCAACGATTGAAATAGCTAATATACTATTGTTATACAGTTAAAGCACTAATATAATTTAACAATTAATAACTACTCTACATGTAGATAGTACAGTACTTTACTATAATAAAACATACATATTTGTGTTAATTTAAGTCTAGCTCCCCATGTAGTGTTACAACAAAATAATTTGTTGACTTTTCATTGGATGTTTGTGGATTTTATGTGAACAACCATGCAATTATTTAAGTTATATTTCATGCAATATTGCATTCAGATTTAATCTCATAGCACCTATCTTTAACAAATTTTCTGGGGGCATGCCCCCCCCAAAAAAAACAACAACAGTAAAATGCTGATTGTACTTAGTACAACGTGTTTTGGCTTTTTTTTTCTCGCATATTAGAAACCTTTCAGTAATTCTGCGTACGGTTCTGTATAAGCCTAGTTCTTCTGTTCATACGACGAGTAAAGTATTATACATTATTAACAAGCTAAAACAGTTTTATACACCCCTCCGCCGAAAACAACAACAAAAAACTATTCTTTGATAGATTGTTTAGGCAGAGTATTCATGTTGAAACTTTGTAGAATGGACGACAATTGACTGTTGTTACAGACAGGTGTAGATGACGATTTACGTACAAGTTGGCTTCAACAAGAACCACGCTAAAAAGTTTCTAGTTTCTATGGTTCAATCTGAGAAGAAAAAAAATGGACATTTTACCGACATTTATTTATTTGTACTACCATATATTTCAATAACCTATAATAATTTATTTTCAATGTCTTTATGGAAAAGATCAGATAAATTTAATATCAGAATCGAAATATTAAAAGTATCGCGTAACGTTATCTTTCATGTTATTATTATTATCCGTTAGGCTTACGGTTCAACAATAATAATCTCGGTATCTTGCGTTCAGTTAGACACGGTCGCAATAAAAAAAAAAGTAGTTTTAGAAAAATTAACTTGTATATTATACAACAATAGGTTCCTATACATGACAAAAAGAACAGCACGCACTAGATCAGTAGGTGTAATTCGGAAACCATACGAAGCTAATTACAAACACCGTTCATGTTCCGAATACGAGACTCCGCAAACCACCACGTTGAAAACTGAATGCAAGTAATTAGCCGTTTTAAATAACTCTAAAAAACCACCTAGCGGTAGCTTACGGTTACATCAAGTGAAGTTAGCAGAAATATGAGAGTACTGTAAAACTAGAACCAGCGTTATTTTAATAAACTTCCAACTCATTAGTGGGCTGAGTTATGAATAGGCTAGCTACAGACTTTGTGGTTCGTGAAAACTCTCATGAAAAAAATCATCTCGGATCTAATCACTGAACTTCAACTGGTTCATGTTACAATGAAATGCAGTGACACGAAGAAAGATGAAAATAAAACATTCCCTCCTTTTTTTTCAATTACAGCGATTTATTTTGAAAACTATTAAATCATTAAAATTTGGGAAATAAATAAAAAAAATTTGAATATAATGTAGGATGGGAAGAAGTAAAATACAAAGAACGTGATGCATTTAAAGGATAAATCAATGAAATTATTTATTGATCAGTGGAGTTGAAATAAATCATTGTTTATTGATCAGGGGAGTTGAATGAAGTTGTTGGTGGTGTTGAGAATAAATCATTGTTTATTGATCAGGGGAGTTGAATGAAGTTGTTGGTGGTGTTGAGAATAATTACCATTGTTTACTGATCAGGGGAGTTGAATGAAGTTGTTGGTGGTGTTCAGAATATATTACTGTTTATTGATCAGGGGAGTTGAATGAAGTTGTTGGTGGTGTTCAGAATATATTACTGTTTATTGATCAGGGGAGTTGAATGAAGTTGTTGGTGGTGTTCAGAATATGATTACTCTTTATTAATTAGTAAGGTTTCTGTAATTATAAGCTTCACGTCGAACTTGCCTAAATTAAAAGCATTTTAAAGTGTCCAAAATGACGTGATAGCTATCTTTGTATGTGAATATAGGATGAGCAAATACTTGACAATTTGGACCAAAGTATTTGGTTAGACGAAGATCTAATCATGAAATATTAACATCTAGGTGTTCATGGTTACGCAAGGGAAGATGGAATTTAGTCTTGCCAATGTGTATTCTTCTCTTTTTTTTCTTTTTTTTGGTAGGAATCTGTGTCCTATACAGCGAAAATGGGTTTGAAAATAACTTAAAGTTTAAGTTAGTGTTAGCATAATAATTTTTCGTAAAGCCGTAATATTTGTTTCTAGGCTAGACTTAGCTTTAGGTTTGAATTTGGTACTTCTAGTTAACTTAAAAGGCAGCCATCTTGTTTCAATATGGCATGTAGGTAGATTACTTCCGTATTAAAAAGTTTGTAGTTCAAGAAGGTTTGGAAACCCCTGTCAAGATGTAGTTCGAGAAGGTTTGGAAACCCCTGTCAAGATGTAGTTCGAGAAGGTTTGGAAACCCCTGTCAAGATGTAGTTCGAGAAGGTTTGGAAACCTCCCTGTCAAGATGTAGTTCAAGAAGGTTTGGAAACC
>NW_013671839.1:0-2435 GCF_000517525.1 Limulus polyphemus | reverse complement strand
AGGTTTGGAACTCCCTGTCAAGATGTAGTTCGAGAAGGTTTGGAACTCCCTGTCAAGATGTAGTTCGAGAAGGTTTGGAACTCCCTGTCAAGATGTAGTTCGAGAAGGTTTGGAACTCCCTGTCAAGATGTAGTTCAAGAACGTTTGGAACTCTCTGTCAAGATGTAGTTCAAGAACGTTTGGGTTCCAAACCTTCTCGAACTACATCTTGACAGGGGTTTTTCCTGTCAAGATGTAGTTCGAGAAGGTTTGGAACTCCCTGTCAAGATGTAGTTCGAGAAGGTTTTGAAACCCCCTGTCAAGATGTAGTTCGAGAAGGTTTGGAACTCCCTGTCAAGATGTAGTTCAAGAACGTTTGGAAACCCCTGTCAAGATGTAGTTCGAGAACGTTTGGAACTCCCTGTCAAGATGTGCGTTAATACTTTTTTTTTAGAATTTTCGCGTAGAGCTACAACAAGGACTATCTAAGTATAGCCGTCATTAATTTTAAACTGATAGACTAGAGGGAATGCAGCTAATCAACAGCCTCAGCCACCAACTCCCGAGCTTCTCTTTTGTGACTGAATATAGGATTCGACACTCACTCTCGTGTTTCACACTAGCGACCCGAAAGTGAGAAATACGTTTTCGCGGCAGTGAGACGCGAAATGAGCCCATGCCAGCCCTCATTAAAATACATGGGATCAAATTTTGTTTATATTGGTAGGTTGTTATAAGGTGTAATCGTCCAGTACACGTTTATTTACGATAAAGAAATCACGTGTCAGGATGTCGTAAGTTCGTGGAAATTAAAAAGTTAGAAATGTTTCTTTAGAGTGAAAAACTAGCAAAATTATCGCCAACTAACGATTTGAAGAAAACAGATCAGAAGCTAACAGGATATTCTTGAAACCATACAGACTGGCCAAAACAAAAATCACTGAGAAGTGATGTGTACAATCGTAACGCCATCTGTATGGTCGTACATCGCGCACAGAAGAAGTGGTCGATTTTGGTGGTTGTCGATGTTTTAACACAAAAATAAACATTGGGCTGTCTGTGCTTCGTCATCCGTGTGAAATCGAAACTATACGTCAAGAATATAGTTGATGAAGAATGATGAAGAGTCAGAGCTAACCAGAGGAAGTTGGGAGAAAAGCAACACAGACTTAATGGTGATATCGTTGGTAATAATTGTCTTAAGCCTAGTATTACCGATTTGTTTTTAAACAATTCGCTACTGATTTTTACCTGTTACAATAATTATTGTAAAGAACTTAGTACAAAAAGAAATGTAATAAAATAAATGAAATTATTGATTTTCTAGGTAAAAATACACAATTTTTATTTGGTTTGTTTTGAAATTCGCGCAAAGCTACCCGACGGCTATTTGTGCTAGCCGTTCCTAATTTAGCAATGATAAACTAGAGGGAAGGCAGCTAGTCAACACCACCCACCGCCAACTCTTGGGCTACTCTTTTACCAACGAGTAGTGAGATTGACCATCACGGGCTGAATGGGTCAAATATGTTCGTTAGCGACGATTCGAACCCGCGGCCCGCAGATTCCGAGTCGACCTCCCTAATAATTAGGCCACATAATAATTAAATAAAACAACTGTAATAGTGATTCATATTATTTGGCACCCCTGTACCAGCAAAAGTCATATTTAGTGCATCGTAAACTTAGCATTGTGTGTTTAAAAAGCCTATCAAGCTATATGGTCCTTGGGTTAAAAAAAGTACTAAATAATATTTAGCTCAGTATTAAGCACGATGGGATATCACAGAAACGTTCGATTGTAAAGGTAGACGAATTGTGTATATTTCAGGTAGCGCCGTAAGTTGTCAAGTGGGGGGGGGGGGTTAAACCGCCGGATCAAGACAGGTAGGATAGGGTTGTTCGGGGTGTAAGTTGTCAAGTGGGGGGGGGGGGTAAACACTCGCGCTTGGTCTACTTTCCATTAAAACTCAATTCTGGATTTCTCTGATAAAAGTTCAGTAAATGCTGCACTAAGTGACAGTGGTACAGTGAAAAACTGTAAGCAATTATTGGCAGATCTGGGAGTTAAACAGAAGGCCTAATGAAAACTTGAATGTTGTAAACACCATATTGAAAAGCAACAGAACCACAGTATAGGATATTTGACACATAAAACAGTGTCCAAGAACGTTGTACGTGTACTCTATAACCGTATGTGTATACTAGCATAGGCCTACAAAACATTTGCTGTCAAATCAGTAAATGTCTACTAAAGTATATTTATTTCCGCCTTTTGTTTACATCCATTGGAATAAGTGCGTGCGCATGCGCATTTAGATACTAATTGTTATAATAGACGTAATGTCATGTTCATCAGGATTATTATATACCCTACATTCAACAAGGGTTATTATACCCTCCATATTCCCCATAAGTTATATATGCCCCATTTTCAGGGCGGGATATTATATAAC
>NW_013671838.1:47599-52017 GCF_000517525.1 Limulus polyphemus | reverse complement strand
AGTTAACGTTAACTACATTCAAAGATGACAATAAAAAGTTCCTTATGCCAAAACAAAAAAAAACTAGTAAATTTTCTATAACATAACATACACACAGTGTAGAGGGAGGGCACACAAACATCTTATATTTCTCAATGTGTGCACTAGCACTGTCTATGGAGGAATGCAATGAAAATAAATGACTGCCCCTATTGAAATAATACATAAACTCAGCTGAATTTTCTACTCCAACAGCCACCATAAGGCTGATATGAAGGGCCATTTCTTGAGTTATACCCACTTCCTACTTTGACCCAGGACCTTTCAACTTCGGCCCGTAAGACACTTCTGCAGCCAATGACCACCAATTAATTATTCACATGAAACACTGTGAAAGGACACTAAGAGCTGGGTGTTTAAAGTGGGTAACGGAAAGAACACCTACTGTCACTAATTTGGCTGCTACTTCTTCCTACAAAGGCACCCTCACCATCGCACGTCATATACTGTTTTAAGTACATACATAGAGTTTTTTAAAGCCAATAAAAAACTTTTGGTGAGGTGATAATGGATACTGTAATAATATGTTATGTTATAGATAAATTGTATGAAAGGTAGGATTTTTGTGTTATTCATCATAGCATCCACCCCCACATTTTTTTTTTAAGTTGATAACTCTGATATAGGACGAGTACCTCAGCTTGTGTATTAATAAGTGAGAATGATTTGGAATATCTGAATAAAATTGGTAATCTTTCTTCTCATGCAAATATAGTTTATATTTCACCATGTTAAAATCACTTGCAAACTAGATATTATGGTTTCTGTAAGTTGTATTATAGCTTTAATGTCATAGTTTCCAAAAATAGTAAGGATTGTCGGAACTAGCTCTATGATAGTGAACATAATCTTCTTTAGAGTAAGGTCAATTGTTCATATTTCTAGAACAATAAATTATAATTTTATCTTTCATTTATTATTGAATATCAAACCTAGCTGCAACAGAAGTACACTCAGCCTATATTTACCGAAATACCTCCAAAAAGAATTACATTTTCCAAAAACATTTTGAAGATCTGCAATGCAGGTGTAATGAGCCATGTTAAATAGAGGCCTCTGTTTTAAAGAACTGGGTGACATCGTCTTATTTCAAAATATCAGTTTATAATAATATTGTTAAAGTTTCTGTCTTATTACACTTGTTTAAAATCCACTTAACCTTCATGGAGTTCGATTTCCAACAAAATTAAAACAGAATCACTGTGCTCCACATTTTACTAGGAGTCACAAGTTACAAAGAACAAAAGATGATGATGCTTATTTCAGCTTGGGATGTTTAGCTCTTTCACTGCCACTAGAATACCACTAAGGGAGTTTTAAATCTTGCACCACAGTTAATACAGGGTGTTCCACCCTTCAGGAGTTTGAAATCTCACACCACTGTTAATAAAGGGTATTCCACCTTTCAGGAGTTTGAAATCTTGGACCACATTAATATAAGGTGTTCCACCTTTCAGACTTCTCAAATACCAGTTTCAACTTCCAGATAAGTTATGAAATATTATAACATTAGTCTTTGTGTTTTTTTATTGTGCATCTAAAAAATAAACCGACCACTGAAAAAGTTCTATATCAATAAACATGGCAGTGGTAGAGTTAAACATCTAAGGTGAACTGTGAAAATGTATTGTTTACAAAGGATAAGAAAAGTGACCATCCTAACAAAGTATCAAATGTTTTTATTTAACCTGTGTTGAAAAGTTAAGGAACTTCGATATAATGTTAACCTGTTTACAAACGTTTTTCAGAGGTCACTTGAAAGCATTTCTAAAAGTAGTGAATACTGCCTTTAATGTATTAATATATTAACTGTTTTAAAAATGTTTCACATTCTTAATATATAATAAGATAGTTGTATCAATTCAAGAAGTAAGAAGAGATTTTAGCAGAGAAATAACTAAAACAGAACTAAATCATGGTTAGTTCAGTGTTTTACACACCTGTTTCTCCTGTGGTTGCTATTGCAGGAGTACTAGGAGAGCTACGACCTATGTCATTTGCTGCAATAACAAAGAACTCGTATTCTGTGTAGGGAGACAAGTCCTGAATGGTATAAAACTTAGAATTAATGCCACTAATTTCACTGTAATCTTGGTTTGTTTTTTTTGGTTTATACTGGACAACATAGTACCGAACATTTTCAGTACCAGTATTATAGGACCAGGATAACCTCACAGAAGTAGCAGTGACATCCGATATTCGAACATCTGAAGGAGGGGGAGGAAGGGCTAAAAAACACAAAAATCAATTTATTCATACAAACAAAATAAATATTACCAAATTGTTTTATATATATATATTTCTTCCCAAACAAGAGCAGCATCAATTAAATGTTTTAACGTAAAAAAATAATTACTTAATCTTAATAATGTTTTACTATAGTGATGATCTCTTCTTTTGAAATCAAAATATTATTTTACTTTCATAATCACACGTACTAAATTGCTTTATTGTTAGATTATCCACTCAAGATCTGATGCACTTTATAAACATAAAATAATATTTTGGGACAACATGGGACCTATTGGTCAATCTCTACTGTCTCATCCTCTAAACTAAACTAAAACTATTAATAAACAAATTTTTAAAAATCTTAAAGCCAGCTCTTATCATTCATATACTTATCAAGCTTTCTCTTAAATTCACTTAAATTTACTGCCTCCACAACATACGAAGGCAAGTCATTCCAAAAGCCAACCACCATTAGAAAAATGAAACTGTCTTAGCAGAAGATGATTCCTACCCTGCCAAAATTTATATTTGTGTCTCCTGGTCCTACTATTCTCACTGTTAAGTATAAAAAAAGATGAAGCATCAACACTATCAATCCACTTTACAATTTTAAACATTTCAATCAGATCTCTTCTAACTCTTCTTTTTTGAAGAGAAGACAAATATAGAGATCTCAATCTCTCCTCGTATGACATCCTCTCCATCCCTGGCACAATTCTAGTAACCCTACTCTGAACCCTTTCCAACAATTCAATGTCTTTCCTAAGGTAAGGAGCCCAAGACTGAACACAATATTCAAATGTGGCCTAACCAGTGACGTGTACAATGAAATTATAACCTCTTTAGACTTGTAATCAATATTTCTGTAGATACAACCTAAAATCCTATTTGCTCTACCACAAGCAACAGCATGCTGCTTGGATGGCTTAAGAGACTGATCAACTATTACACCAAGATCCATTTCTTTCATGATACTGTTAAGGTATTCCTATCTAAATTCTACTTAGAATTCAAAGTATGATAACCCATATGCATTATCTTGCATTTATTATAATTAAAACTCATCTGACATTTATTTGCCCAACTCACTAAATGAACTAAATCCTTTAGTAAATCAACAAAATCCTTTTCACAGCTCGCAACACCCAAAACTTTAATATCATCTGCAAATTTAAGTAATTTATTGACCATTCCTTCATCTATGTCACTGATATAAATCAAAAAGAGCAAAGATTCTAAGACTGAGCCTGAGGTACCCCACTTGTTACATTAATCCAGTTTGACTGAACTCCATTTGTAACAACCCTCTACTTTCTTCCATCCAGCCACTCTTTTATTCAATTTGCTAACTTATCCCCCACACCTATCGAGATAACGTTTTTACAAGCCTTTTATGTTGCACCTTGTTGAATGCTTTCTCAAAATCCAGATGCACCAAATCTACACCCTTACCCTCATCTACATAAGCAGTGACCTTTTTAAAGAATGTCAAAAGATTTGTAAGGCAAGATTTTCCCTTTGTGAAACCATGTTGACTATCCAATTTCCACACACAATAATTGCTATATTTGAAGTTAACACTAAATCTAAACTTGTATTGTTTCTAGTATGTTCCTTGACCAACTGGTGAAGAAAAACCATCATAAACAATTTCAAAAACCTTTCTCCCTCATGGTTTGACTCTAGCATTTCCCAAACTATATGCCTGAAATTCAAATCACCCATAATTATGACTTTATTAACAGCTGAAATCTTAATCTCATTTAAAGTTTCTCACTAATTTAATCAGCATCACTTGGTGGTCTGTAACAAATTCCCACT
Source organism: Limulus polyphemus (assembly GCF_000517525.1). NCBI lineage: Eukaryota > Metazoa > Arthropoda > Merostomata > Xiphosura > Limulidae > Limulus > Limulus polyphemus. The sequence continues at coordinate 47,925 of NW_013671838.1, read as the reverse complement.
AAAAGCCTTTTCCCTTTATATCCACTAATAGAAACCCGTGGATTCAATCTCTTTGCTATTATCTTTGATATCCTCAACTTCAACAGGATGTAGCTCACGTTTTATGTATAAAGCCACTCCTCCCCCCTCTTTAATACTCTATCCCTATTAAATAGCCTGTAATCCTGTATTTCAAAGAAATTTCTGTCTTCAAAATCATCTACATTTAACCATGTTTCAGTTATTCGCATTATATCAAAATCTTCCATTCCTACCAGTTCCCTAAAGTTATCTATTTTATTTCTTATACTTCTAGCATTACAATAGCAACAATTAAGCCTACCCCT
>NW_013671838.1:45587-47344 GCF_000517525.1 Limulus polyphemus | reverse complement strand
ACTCATTTCCTATGCTAAACTTTTCTCTGCCTCTTATTCCTTTTGCATTTAGTATATCCTGGCCCTCATCACTGTCAAGTCCTAGTTTTACAATTTTGTTACAGCTGAGTTAATAGCCCTAGCAAACAAGCCAGTCCCTACCCTATTTAAATATAAATAATCCATTCCAAAAAGCTCCCTTCTTCCATTGAACTGGTCCCACAAGTACAATAAAACTCCACTCAAGATTTGATTGCAATATATAAAATTGTTTTATTGGTACATTATCCACTCAGCACCTGAAAGATTACCCTAATATAAAAATGTAAAATATAAAACCCATACAATATTTTTTATTGTTACATCACTACCTTGTACTATGACCTCAGATACTGTTTCCACGCTGCCAAACTTGGACGAGGCCACACAAGTATAATTGGCTGAGTTGCTGATGTTCTTTAACTCCAGGCTGTTTTTACCAATAGGAATGTTATGCTCCGAGGTGAGATCAACAGATCCTTTTCTCCATTTAACAAATGGCATGGGTGAACCTACAGCTACACACGTCAAGTTCAAACTTGCTCCTGGATTTATTTCATACTTTTTATCAGGAGGAATGGAAAAATACGGTGGTACTCTTCGGGCTACATTGGAGTTAATCAACATGCAAGAGAGTTAATTGTGAAAAAAACAACAACACTTTTTTTAATACTAATAATGTTTAGTAAGTGATTGTTTTTTGGATTTATAAATGTTTTCATGTGTATTTCTATACACATTTGAGAGATGAAACAGCACAATATAAAGTATACACTTAAGCTACATTTAAAAAAAAATCGTGCATCATCTATCTATCACTCTGCTGGTATCCACGCTGTCTCTGGTACTTGACAGCCAACAGTCACTGTATTCTCATTATATAAATTGAGTACTGTTTTCTTTTTTTTTTTATTCTTTACCTTTATGTACGAATGAAATATCTATTAAGTAACAAACAACATATTATGTTTAGCTGAATTTCAGAAAAAAAAATATTTAAGTGTAGATGTAGTATAGTATGGCATGGAGGATACAAGTTTTTTTTTTTTAAGATGAATTTGTGTAGAATTTCAAAACCAGTGTAAAGTGAAATCAAACAGGCCCATATTATTACTGAAAACCTATGGTATACAAGTTAAGCAATGCATGCCTTTTGAACCATGAAGATACACACACACACACACACACACACAGAAGTACGTGTCTATAGTTATGGTTTTTATTGTATATATAATTTTACTTCAATTGTTTACTTTAGCTACATTTTTAGTTGCCTTAGAAACCCTAGCTCATCTGCCTCATAGTGTATATGAAATATTAAATAAGACATTTTTTATATTAAGAAACTGATTTTAGTTTCCTCTAGTGGTGAAAAATAGAAACTAATTCTAAAAATCCACAAGTGAAAGTAAAGGAGAATACCTTATAATATGTCAACATTACATCTACCATAATCAGTGCTGACAATACCAGAGCTCATTAGGCCAGCTGGGATACATAGTAGTGGTCTAGGTACTAAATATACTAACAATTTTCATGAACAACTGTTATGGTGTGAACCAGATTAAGTAAGTGAGTTGTAAGTATTATAAATTTTATCTAAGTAATTTTCACATAAGATTTTTAGGATAAGAATTTTTTTTTTTTTTCATTTCCCATAGTCCTTGCGGACCGTTGAGCCGATGGCAGATCTTCCTCTGCCATCATTTCTAAAGCTGTTTCTTACGTCAAGGATGCAA
>NW_013671838.1:39048-45388 GCF_000517525.1 Limulus polyphemus | reverse complement strand
TTTTACACAAAAGATTTTTTAAATAATAGTTTTTTTTTTTTTTCATTTCCCATAGTCCTTGCGGACCGTTGAGCCGATGGCAGATCTTCCTCTGCCATCATTTCTAAAGCTGTTTCTTACATCAAGGATGCAACCCACTTGACAGCCTTCCCTCTTACCGTGAAAGGGCGAGCATGTTTGGTGTGACAGGGATTCGAACCCGCGACCCTCAGATTGCGAGTCGAGTGCCTTAACCACCAGGCCATGCCGGCAGGATAAGAATTAATGACCTAAGATTATTTAAAGTTCTCACACTGATTATTTGTTTAGTTTTATTGTTATTATCATCATTAATTTTCACTGTCACTCATAAGAACTGTCAGACCAGCAAGCTACTCTTCTCACTACCCAGGTGCAGTAGCCATGCTCTCAACAGAAGCCGAAGGAGTTGCTCAGGAGTTAATAATCATCTTAAGGTGTCATTTAATGGTTCTACAAGGCCATAGCACCTATGGTTGTATGGAGATGTAGGTATCTTTTATATATCCAGTAGCTTGCAAACATCCTGCATTTATCTTGAACACAAACTAGCACCCTACTGAAAGTTCATGGTGTGGAAATTCTGTGTATAGGTGAGGCAGAAAGATGGGACTGCCATTTTCATTATTTGCATATAGATAAGCACCTCAAGGCTTCACAGGATTCATGGACTCTTAGAATTACCAACATTGTTTTTTTACTGTTGATGCTATGATTGCTTGAATGTTTTCTAACTCTGGTTCTTTGGAACTTACTGTTAAGAAACTGGTAATTGGAGAAAAGAAATTTAAATTATGCATCCTATCTTATGGAAACTAAACATTAATTTCATACAAGAAAAACTGCAAAATGTCACATATCAGTTAAAAAAAGGGGGGGACTAAACAACCTGAAAATTTTAGAAATAAACAGAAGTATAAAACCGAATTGAGACAAAGTTCTAAATGTCCAGTTTAAGCTCTTCCCCACATGCCTCAGGGTGAATGTCAAGTTCTTTTGTTCAACACACACACACACGTATACATACATATAACTGTTTACAGATATTTCATTTTGTACATGGTGGTACATTTACTGGAGAAATTATGGTCCTAATAAATGAAATTGTTGTGAAACATACAACAGTCTTTGTTTTCCTCAATTCTGTACTTAGTCTCTAATTAATAAATAAATAATGTTACTAATTCATAATTAAACTTAAATGATATTGTAGTTTACACTGACACAATTCTAGTAGCAATACTTGAATGACTTAACAGGAGTGATAGTTTAGCAATTTTCCACTTTCTGTAGCTTGGATTGTGGTAACTCAAAGTACCACATAATTTCAGTAGATGTGTTCTACTGGACCCTTACTTCACATACCAAATTCCAAGGCAACCCATTAAGAAATACACTAAATATATATATATAAAATCTCCAATTTTGATTGAAAATTTTCCTCTTTTGTTTTTTTCTTCCTATCCAAGGTACAGAAACTTTATTTATAAATCTTTAGAACCTACAATTACGTTTAATATTTGGTCTAAATATAAGCCACATGTGCAAAGTTATTAAACAAAAACCGCTCAATTTTGACCAAAATGTTTGCACACGCCTACGCAAAAAAGTCACGTGAGCTATCGGTTTAAAATTTTTACTACAACTTCAACTCAAAGTAAAAGTGGACCGTTTTTAGTTTTTGTCATTCGAATACGGCTGGCTTAGAGCAGCATAACTATAGGGTGAAATAATGTGCAGATACATAAGTATTTTTTGGGCCAAGCAAACTAGATTAGCAGTTTCTAGCTCAAGTTTTCAAAAGAATCATATGAGTGGACGGTTATTATTTATTATCCATTGCCAACTTTTAAGCACAAATTTGCTAAATTTTATGAAATTATCCTAATTAAAGAGCGTGTAGCATCACATGATATTACCGTAAATAATGATGCTTGATACGGCTGTACCGAGTGCATTCGAGTGATGACAAGAAATTGTTAATCTAGTTTCCATGGCGTTACTATAAAGGTAGTTATTAACGCTGTTTTAGAGGAAAAAAACTACCATTATATATTTTATAAAGAATCTGGTTGGTTCTGAAAAGTATCGGTCTGTTCCGAATAGTATGGTTGCGATCCTGAAGCTAACGTTGGTTACTATTCAGTGTCACTTTTTCTTACTTATTGTGGTTTGTTGGTGTGTATTGACAAAAAGTCATGATATCTAACCAAAAACACCAAAAATTATTTAGTGTGCGACTTAAAAGGAATGAAAATAAAATTTTGTTTTATCCACCATCATGCCCTAAGTTGAACAAAAAACGCGGCCTGGTTAACTAATAAATAAATATTTGGTGTAAAATTCTTATCAATGCTATAAGTGTAGCTACCAGTTTGGCTGTAAATTTTTATTTCATTCCTTTAAGTCGCACGTTCAATCCTTTTTTTTTTAGCCGCACCTTTTTTCACACCTAAGGTGTTTTTGATTAGATATTGTAGTTTAAACCAACACATTTCTAGTACCAGTACTTGTATGACATTCTTTTAACACCAACCACGATATTGTAGTTTACCCTAACACAATTCCAGTACCGGTACTCGTATGGCACGTCACGGTATTGCAATTTAAACTAGCATCTACACTCGAGAATATTTCACGTAATGCTTGGTATACTAACACGACAATAAAGTCGATATCCTGAGACTACCTACGGTACGAGACTGATGTAAGTTTACAACAACAAAGTAGATTGATGTAACCCGGACTCCAACCTGTATGTGTGGGTTAGTACAAATGAATAAATGGATATAAGTTAATACGGTACGATACTGATGAAAGATTACAACAATAGAGTAAGTATAACCCGAAATACAACCTGTATGTGTGAGTTAGTACAGATCAATAAACGGATTCAGTACGGTGCTATCATTCATCAAGTAACATTCGTGATAACAGCTACATTTGATAAATTCTTTTACTTGATTTTATAAAATCAGGCAATAAATTTGAACAGCTCTCGTAAAGTTCCCATCAAAGAACAACAGTGAATTGGGTGACCCTTATATCCCTTGTCACTCCAAAAATACAGAAAAATATAGACCAAGTAAACGGGAGACCGATAGGGCGTTGTCACAATTACTAGAACTTTCGTGGCATTACCGGTACATGTTGTACCACGCCCAACTTTAAACTGGTTTCCGACACTAATATAAGATATACGGTTTACCTATACTTAGTGAAGCAATTTTTGTGGGAAGAAGGGCCTAGTAATGAGAACCAAAATCAACAAAATTATCTTCTGAAGACTCTTTTTTTTTTTAAACATAAGACGAATATGCTTTTCTTTCAATAAGATGTTAGAAGATCTCCTGTAAAGATCACGGTTGTAAGTGAAATAGTTCACTAGTAAATTCAGGTACTCTTTTTCCATTTGAGAACGACTGTATTATACCCTTTATAGCCAGAACAGAATGTATTCAAGCACAATTTGCACAATTTTTTCGTGCAGGTGTTATACACTTAGTAGTATTTACGTACACATTGTGAATAGTCGTAGGCTTACATTAATCCTCATCTTGTCTTAGGTTACATATCATGGCGTCTAATTCAACTAATTTGTACTTGTTTGGTTATGCTTCTGTGTCATTGCTCCCTTGGGATGTAGTGTAGGAGGGGTACAAAGGTTCTTACGAGTTTTTACAATTGGTGAACATATAATGTGAAGTTAATCTGTTGAAGGTAATTTAGGATTGTGAGATACCACATTAGGTCTGAAATACTGTCTTTTGTCCTGTGAAAACGTGTCATTTCTCAGTAGTTATCACGAGTTCTATAACGGTAACATAGAAACCAGTCAATATGATGGTGCAGACCTAAGCATGTCTATATTTTCAAATTGTTGTGTAAGTAATAAATATTCGGTTTTCTTATTTTATCCAAGTGTTTGAGTCTTCAATGCCGGTTTTAATTTTATTCTGTCACAAGTAAACCTTCATGGCCGATACTTCGTACATAACTGCTGGCCATTAACGAATAAGAATACCAGTCTCTTTGGTGATATCATTCTCATTAGGAGATTCAAAAATTTCGCAACTACACAGCCATTCTCCAGTGATAATTTTTACGATTAACAAAAATTTCATTCTTTTAACTAAACAGTTTCATTTTGAATAAAGTTATAACAATGCAGTATCCTACATATACAAAGTGCTTAAAATAGTAATAATAAAGAAAAAATGGCGATAATTTTTTTTTTATAAAAGTTGTCTCAAAATTACACTGACATTTGATGCCCAAAATACAAATATGAAATGACGATCAAAAGTATTACAAGATTAAAAACACATGTTTAGGGTTAACGAAAACCACTTTGAAATTCAGGGAGGAGTATGGGGCCTAATCAGATATTCCGGATATTAGATTGTTTGTTTGAAATTTTGCACAAAGCTACACATTGGGCTATCTGTGCTCTACCCACCACGGGTATCGAAACCCAGTTTCTAGCGTTGTAAGTCCGCAGACATACCGCTGTGCTACTGAGGGGCCCGGATATTAAAAGAATACATTTTACAAGTTTTTTCGCGGGATGAAAAAAGAAAAAAACAACAACAAAAAAAACAAACGATTATCCCTTAACAACAAAACGTTTCAAAATTTTGATAATTAATTACAGATACATTCAGACATTCGAAATATAACGTTTAGAGATCTTGAATACAAAAAAAAAGAACTATGTCAAATAATGTTTCCCCATTACAGAAGCAAACTTCATACAAACGGTTCTAGTTATCTATCGTCGTACACTCACCTCTAACGTAAAGAGAAGCCCTTTTAGAGATGGCTGTACCAACAGAGTTCTCAGCAACACACTCGTAGTCGCCATTGTCTTCATCTTCAGCGTACTTAATCTGCAAGGACCCTGATGAATCAAAGCAAAGTTACACTGAATAAAACTACATGTACATAAGAAGGATTCATCATTTTATTAAACTTCATGATGAAGAATCAACCAGATGCTGGCTTTATGTGGACATATCAGCAAAGGGACGACGTATAGAATTTCACGTTAACCTGTACGAGTAGGTTACAGGGAATTTCGGGCGTAATTTGACTGTTTTTTTTTAAAAACTTGTTAACAAAAGTTAGTTATTCAAGCTTTAGAGTTCATTACTAGTGTGTCTCTTGGAAGGTCAGTTTTAGGAATTTATGAACAAAGTGTTAGGCCTATCAACGAAGTGAATTCATTTATTCGAGTTGGCTAAATAAACGTTTTAAACTTAATATTTTATATTAAAGCTTTATTAGTTGCTTAAAGCCCTGATGACGGTAACTGTGCTACCGAAACTGGTAAAAAGTAAAGCTTTATTAGTTGCTTAAAGCCCTGATGACGGTAACTGTGTTACCGAAACTAGTGAAAAGTAAATCTTTATTAGTTGCTTATAAAATCTCCAGTTTCCTTCAGGTGTGTTAGATTCACCTGTGCAAAAAATCAGACTGATCAGACAGATTTTTCAAACCGAGAGAGATTGAATGTTCGGATTAACAGTAAAATATCAGCAATCTTGGTTGAAACTTCACGTTTTACGTAAGAAAAAAAAAAAAACTCAAATAGAAGGTGGAGGTTAGACTCGGAGGTGAAAAGTCTTGCCAGTGATTTACATTTGTTAAATCCGGATTCGAACTTCAAAGATTTTAGAAATTTTGATATTTGTAAAACAGCCGAAGAAATAAATAGAGGTTTTAGTTAAAACAATACAGACGGGTATCTACCTCCGTGAATCAGTTTTAATCTTGGGTCATCCAGTTTCACAGGTACAAAATCTTTCAACCAGAAGATGTCCGGTTGAGGGGTTCCCGTGGCTTGACAGGGTAATAAGGCATCACGACCTCTCTCAACTCCTTGCAAGGAGGGTTCAACTGTAAACCTCGGAAAGCCTAGAGGTATCTCATCTTCTGGAAAACAAGTATACACATGTTATCCTAAAGTGAGAAAATGGGGTACCAAACATTTTCAGCTTTCAACAAATAGTAAAAACTCCGTGAAAGTTAAAATACACACAAGAAACGAAATTTAGTTTTCAACACCTCATAAACAAATCTACTGACAGATAAGTATTACACTTCAGCAGATGTGGAAATAGTCGCTTTCTTCTGCTAGGTACGAGCATATTCACAATGAAGTAGGTTTGTATCGTATCTCAGCAGATGTGGAAATAGTCGCTTTCTTCTGCTAGGTACGGCATATTCACAATGAAGTAGGTTTGTATCGTATCTCAGCAGATGTGGAAATAGTCGCTTTCTTCTGCTAGGTACGGATATATTCACCATGAAGTAGGTTAGT
>NW_013671838.1:6151-38048 GCF_000517525.1 Limulus polyphemus | reverse complement strand
CATCCCTCCTTTGTTTCTGCACTTTTTGTCAATGCCATTCCTACATCGTACTTCCTTTTTGCATTATTTTTATTACTTGTCCCCCTCTTTTTTATATAATTTCACTGAAGTAAGTTGATAAATGAACATTTGTTAATTTTTTGTATAATTCAATGGTAATATATATATATTGTTAATATCATAAGTTTTCACTCTAATTTTGGATTGCATTTGGAGCCAGTGAAACTGGAATGGTTCCTTCAGGATGGTACAAGTACACTGTAGTGCTGTACCGACATGAAAGGAATATTCACAGAAACTACCTCTTCCAACTTCACCCCAACTCACTGCATGTGCATATAATTGACTCTACCAGATGCTAGGGTCATGTCGATTAAAGGGGAGGACATCATACAGATCCCACACCATGAAGTACACTGCATACACACACAGCTTCCAGGCTCAGCCACACTGAAATTTTGAATAAAAGTAGACTGCTTATATAATATACTGTTTTGATAATTAAGAAACTGGTGCTTTTAAACTCAGACATCAATAACATGTACACAAATCCGTGAATTGCATACCACGATACCTTGAATATTAATTTAGATTATTCTTTATTTTTACTAAAATAGTTTGTCAGATATGATGTTTGTGCAATGAAAAGTCACAAACAGTAGTTATATAAGTAAAATTTGTACTGCCATCTAGGAACCAGAAATGAAACTTATTTATGAAACATGGTAATAATATATGCTTATAAACTGAACTCACTGCTAAGTAGTAGTTTTTCCTTTATATTATTTCATTACAAGAATATGCGTAGTATAGAAGAACAGAATAATATTACTTTTATACAAACTGTGAAACACTTCATAATGGCAATTAGGTGCTCAGATGAGGCTATAACTAATCTATAGCAGTTATTTGTAAGCATCATCGAGTAACAGATTGAATGCGGCCGCCACTATTTTCTCGGCTAATCCCTACAGCCTGTGCCTATATACTTTTAAAATGTTTTTCTGTTGTACTATAGCCATTGCAAAACCTTCACTCAATTTTGGCTAGCATGGGAGAATGAAAAAAAAAAAGGATGAACATCTAGGTTCTTTAGCTAGTTCCCAGTTCTCCACTTTAGCAACACTCGACAATGGCAATTAGGTGCTCAAATAAGGCTATAAATGAACTTTACCAGTTACATGTAAGCATCATAGAGAAATAAATTGATTGCGGCAGCCATTTTTATTCTCGGCCCACCCCTACATAATAAGCACTCCCGTGCTTAGTACATACACTAATACTGTATTATCGATATGTGCAGTAGTGTTACTACCGTATTATAAGTTATGTTGACATATGTTACTACCGTATCATCGTTATGTGGAGCTGTGTCAATACCGTATTTTTGTTATGAGCACCTGTGTTACTAACGTATTCTCGTTATAAGCAACTGTGTTACCGAAAATGAAAAGTTTGTGTAAATCATAAACCGTACGTCATTTACTTCAAAACATTTCAAACGATGATGCATCTAACAGATGTTGAAGAAACTTTCCAAGATCACTTTAAATTTACGAGAAAATAATGAGAAGGAAAGCTTTCTTTTGGTTTTCGCTACCATTTATTCCGACATTGTAGAACCAGTTTGTATGATTACACCAAACAGTGCGTGTACAAGTGGAAAATACACGAAACTGATTGTCTAAAGACTTAAATTAGCTTGGCTCACATTAGTGCATCGTTACCATCAACATTACGTAACAAATTATCAGCCGGATAAACTGAATGTTTACCAGAAAACTCCTCATCAATCTAACTTATACACAAATTACCATGGTTTTCACGAGTCTATGGTTATTCCGAATGAATAAAGTTTCAAACTGTAATCAAACGAGATCTCTACTGTAATAAATCATGAGTACCGAACATGAAACATTAAAGCTACAGTATTAAATGTTAAACGTTAAAGCTATAGTACCAAACGCGAAATGTTAAAGCCACAGTACCAAACGCGGAACGTTAAAGCCGCAGTACCAAAGTTGTAGTACCAAACGTGAAACGTTAAAGCTGCAGTCCCGAACGTGAAACGTTACAGACAATATACCAAACGTGAAACGTTAAAGTTGCAGTGTGGAACGCGAAATGTTAAAGGTACAATACCGAACGTAAAATGTTACAGTTGCAGTACTGAAAGTTAAACGTTATAGCTACAGTACCGATTACAAACCACACTGCGTCCATGACCTTGTTGTCTGCAGTGCAACCTCATGTATTTCACGCGATTTTGATACGTACACCAAGCACTCATGTAGCATGTGTTGTGGTCATACCAGACTTGCGCTACATGTTAAGATAATCTTCTGGATCTTAATCACGTTTTCGTTATGAAATATGGACAAACACATAATAATCCTCAGGCAGTGTAACATGAACAAAATAAGCATAGATAAAGTCTTGAGGAAGTATAACGTGAATAAAACAAACGTAGATCAAGTCTTCAGGAAATATAACGTGAATAAAACAAATGCCATCAAGTCTTCAGAAAGAGTCACAAGAACAAACCAAACTCATCAGGAAATGAGACATGAATGGACAGAAGAAAATGAACTCTTTCAGGAAATATCACATGAACGAAGATAAAACTTTTCAATGAGATTAAACAAAAATAAAATCTTTAAGGAAGTGTCACGTAAACAGAGCAGCTGAAGGTCAAATTCTACAGGAAGTTTCATGTCAATAAAATAACTGAAGATTGAAATGTCATCTGAGTGGAAGGACTAACGATTCTGGAAGTGTAACGTGAACAGAGCAGCTGAAGGTCAAATTCTACAGGAAGTTTCATGTCAATAAAATAACTGAAGATTGAAATGTCATCTGAGTGGAAGGACTAACGATTCTGGAAGTGTTGCGTAAATCAAACAAAACGTTTCATTTTAAAAGAAGTGTCCCACCAACATAATTAATCAGTGAATCGTTTACGCTTAGAGAAGTTATTTCTTGTTGGTTTAAAAATGATTCTTTGAATAATCATTTCCGATAATTATTTCTTTAAAATCATCAACTCTATCTTAACACTTTGAAAGAAATTCCATACAGATGTCATGTGAAGAAAATCTAAGACTTTCATAATAAGTTGGTGCGTGTGTATCTTTTTGACTAATATAAAACTGAAGATTAATGTCGTAGTTAGTGTGAAAGAAGCAGTGGAGGTTGACTTTTAGTATGTTTGATGAGAACACGTTTTTAATGCTTGGTGAACTATGAAAAGTTGAAAACAAAAAATACAAGTACAGAATAATCTTTGTATACTGTATTTAACATCCAGCAATATAGATAAAAATGTTCATCCCGTTTGTTTGTAGTTTCACGTCCATCTAATGTACTTCGTGACAGATTACTTTAGGGACTTGGAGAGTTCAGTCGTAAAGCTACGCTATTTCTATAGCTGTTACAGTTATTGGCTGAGATCTTGAATAATTCATGTTTTAGACTCGACAGTTTCATACCTTTACATCAGATAAACGAACAGTTTAAACGACTGGGCATTTGCTGTTTATTTTTTACAAGATGGCTGGCCTGTGTTCAAATGTACCTCTTTCTTCTGAAACTGTCGCAACACTTCCAGAATCGTTAGTCCTTCTACTTAGATGACATTTCAATCTTCAGTTATTTTATTGACATGAAACTTCCTGTAGAATTTGACCTTCAGCTGCTCTGTTCACGCAACACTTCCAGAATCGTTAGTCCTTCCACTTAGATGACATTTCAATCTTCAGTTATTTTATTGACATGAAACTTCCTGTAGAATTTGACCTTCAGCTGCTCTGTTCACGTGACACTTCCTTAAATATTTTATCTTTGTTCGATCTCATTGAAAAGCTTTATCTTCGTTCACGTGATATTTCATGAAGAGTTTGGTTTGTTCATGCGACACTTTCTGAAGACTTGATGGCATTTGTTCAATTCATCTTTCACTCTCTAAAGAGTTTAATTTTCGTTTGTTCATGTTTCACTTCATGAAGACTTCATCTATGTTTTTTGTTCACGTTATACTTCCACATGACTTGATCCAGGAGTGTTTTTTCACGTTACAGTTTCCGAAGACTTTATCTGGGTTTTTTAATGTTGCACTTCCTAAAGACCTGATCTACGTTTGTTTTATTCACGTTATACTTCCTCAAGACTTTATCTATGCTTATTTTGTTCATGTTACACTGCCTGAGGATTATTATGTGTTTGTCCATATTTCATGACGAAAACGTGATTAAGACTTAAAGATCATCTTAACATGTAGCGCAAGTCTGGTATGACCACAACACATGCTACATGAGTGCTTGGTACATATCAAAATCGCGTGAAATACATGAGGTTGCACGATAGACGACAAGGACATTTAACACAGTGTGGTTTGGAACATCTAGTTCAAAGTTTTCTATCCGCTCCTTGGATTTACTCATAATAAAATCAGTGAGAAGATTTTGACAAACATTTTCATGTTTTTTAAATTCTTTCTTGTTTTACAAAATATGGAGATCAATGGTGAGAACATCATTTCTGGTGAGAAACATCCTCAAATGTTTGATTATTTTATGAGGTCTGGTGAGTTGGAGGGGAGAATATCGATCACTGTGAAGAATACATTTACGTGATTGGCTGTGTTATCAAATCTTTAAGGAAGTGTGACATTAAGGAAAGAAACGAAGATCAAATCTTTAAAGAAGTGTCGCGTGAACAGAGCAACTGAAATTCAAACACTACAAGAAGTTCACGTCAATGAAATAACTGAAGATCGAGCACTTATGGAAGTGTCATATCAGTGTTTGGGTGTTTTATAAGTGTGACAGACAGTGGTGAAAACGTCATTCCTGGTGAGAATCATGGACACGGTATTAAACGTGTTGCTTTAGTCAGAGAACCATGGATACGGCATTAAACTTGTTGCTTTAGTCAGAGAACCATGGATACGGCATTGAGCTTGGTGCTTTAGTGGGAGTACCGTGGATACGGCATTAAGCTTGTTGCTTTAGTGGGAGTACCATGGATACGGTATTAAGCTTGTTGATTTAGTGGGAGTACCATTGATACTGTATTAAGCTGGTTTCTTTAGTGTGAGTACCATGGATATTGTATTAAGCTGGTTTCTTTAGTGGGAGTACAATGGATACTGTATTAAGCTGGTTGCTTTAGTGGGAGTACCATGGATAGGGTATAGAGTTGTTTGTTTAGTGGGAGTACCATGGATACGGTATAGAGCTGGTTGTTCAGTGGGAGTACCATGGATACGGTATAGAGCTGGTTGTTTAGTGTGAGTACCATGGATACGGTATAGAGCTGGTTGTTCAGTGGGAGTACCATGGATACGGTAAAGAGCTGGTTGTTTAGTGTGTGTACCATGGATACGGTATAGAGCTGGTTGTTTAGTGTGAGAACCATGGATACGGTATAGAGATGGTTGTTTAGTGGGAGTACCATGAATACGGTATAAAGCTGGGGTTTTAGTGGGAGTATCATGGATAAGGCATAAAGCTAGGGTTTTAAAATTAGTATATGAATATTTAAGTTAAGACCGTATCAAAAGAGTTCAGTGTGAAGCCTAACACCCATGAGTGCATTGCTTAGATCGACCTACCGTTGCCATAGCAACGAGGCCTCGTCATTCCTCCTATCCGTGCTTCCCACAGGTATACCTGACGGCTTAATCACAACAGCTTTAACATTCATCTCAGAATGATTTATATCACCAGACTGGATTTAATTTCCACAGCTGGCAATAAAGTTTACTACATCATGATGCAGAGACACGTTAATCCTTTATTCCAGGCATGATACTGCTTTGAAAGACTCGAGCGTACTGCTCCCGAACTTAATTAAGATGTATAGCACACAAGAGTACTTGGCGAACCAATACGCACGCACACGCACGCACGCACGCGCACACACACATACATACATAATTTAGAAACCTGGTAGGAGAAAGTGGGTACGCTTGCATTAACTTCTAAGTGTAACTCTCTCATCAACAGTTATACACGTTAAGTTGTTATTTATCCTTAGTAGGGAAATGGTGTCTATATTCACCGGTAGAGGACCTGCTATACTGCAGAGACTCAGTCCTAATTTCTCTTACACGTCAATCTTTAATTCTTAAAACAGCAACAACACGAAGACTAAGATTAAAATACAAATTATAACAAAAATAACATTCCTGAAAGTGAAACGTATTAAGAGGTTAAGTAAAGAAATCTAAAATTTTTAAGCTATAGAGAAGTTGTTTGTTTTTTGTACTGCGGTTATCGAAACTCGATTTTTAACTTTTTAAGCTGTCAGTTTGCTTGTTTGTTTAGAATTTCGCGCAAAGCTACTCGAGGGCTATCTGCGCTAGCCATCCTTAATTTAGCAGTGTAAGATTAGAGGAAAGGCAGCTATTCATCACCACCCAACGCCAACTCTTGGACTACTCTTTTACCAACGAATAGTGGGATTGACCGCACTTTATAACGCCCCTACGGTTGAAAGGGCGAGCATGTTTGGTGGGACGGGAAGCTTTAGAGACAAATCATAAGAATTTAAGGATGGAAGACTATCTGCCATAATCGGACTCCTGTAATTCTTCTCTAAAGGTCCCCCGGTGGCTCAGCGGTAAATCTGAGGGCTTATAATTCTAAAAATCGGGTTTTGATATCCGTGTTGGGCAGAGCACAGATAGCCCTTTGTGTAGCTTCGTGTTTCAAAATAAACAAACACCTTTCTTTGGCTCAAATTATTTTAGGTTAACCATTCTTTTAGATGAATGTAATTTCATAAAATGAGGTTATGTTATAAAACGACTAAGATTATAATTTTAAAATGTTAATGAATAATGTGACCTGTTGAGTACTTTTCCCATTATTTGCTTTAACAATCAACTCTAACCGATTTCATTCGTCTTCAGTACAAATACAGGAGCTTACTTGACAAGACATTAAGTTTGGCTTTAGCAAACACTGGCCGCTCCACTCCATTCTCCGCCACACATTCGTACGTAGCAACATCGAGATCTTTTCGGACAGGCTCGATGCGGAGCACCGAGCCGTTCGGCATGTCCTGGACAGCGTATCTTGTAGTGACCACTCTTCGGCCATTCTTCCGCCATTCTATTACGGGTTTAGGGTTGCCCAAGACTGTGCAGGTGAAGCTGGCTACGCTGCCACTGACCACCGTCTGGTTATGAGGTGCCCTTTCGATCTTCGGGGGATCTGTGAGAAAAAAATAAAGTAAGGTACAGGGGTCAGTTGTTTCTAAGTGCACGAACATTAGGGATCTCTTGGACAGGAAACTTGTGATAGAAAATAAAGCACAGGAAATAGCCGAGCATAATTGCACGAAGTATATACTAGTATGTAACATATATCAAGACTAACAAAGTACCACTTTACAATATCTTCCCTCCTGGTAATAGACTAAATAAATAATACGCTGTTTATTCTCAACATTCTGATCAACGTATATTAACAGATATAATACCTCGCATCATATCCCCTCTTCCCTTTGGTTACAAGATATATAGGAATAATTTGGTCTTTAGTACAGCATGCATACACCACAGTCAAGCTCTTTCTCAACTACACCACTAGGGGAACAAATGGCATGTCAAACATTCAGTTGAAAGACGTCGCTTCATAACCTGCTAGGAATATGGAATTAAGCTGTACAATTAACCACCACAATCTTGCGACTTCCGAATAAGGTGTGGAGTCTGTTACCCGTGAAACACTAACTCCAGTACGGCTTCTGAATAAGGTGTGGAGTCTGTTACCCGTGAAACACTAACCCCAGTACGGCTTCTGAATAAGGTGTGGAGTCTGTTACCCTTGAAACACTAACCCCAGTACGGCTTCCGAATAAGGTGTGGAGTCTGTTACCCGTGAAACACTAACCCCAGTACGGCTTCTGAATAAGGTGTGGAGTCTGTTACCCGTAAAACACTAATCCCAGTACGGCTTCCGAATAAGGTGTGGAGTCTGTTACCCGTGAAACACTAACCACAGTACGGCTTCTGAATAAGGTGTGGAGTCTGTTACCCGTGAAACACTAACCCCAGTACGGCTTCTAAATAAGGTGTGGAGTCTGTTACCCGTGAAACACTAACCCCAGTACGGCTTCTGAATAAGGTGTAGGGATTGTGTGACACAAGAAAAGCTACTTTGAGTAAGGTGTAAGGTTGCGTTACCTGGGTAGAGCTCATCCGAGTAAGGTGTAAAGATTATGTTACCCGGATAACGCTAATCCGAGTGCGATTTCTCTGTAAGGTTAAGGATCGTGTTACCAGGGTAACGCTACTCCAAGTATGGTGTAAAGATTGTTTTACTTTGGTAACACTAATCCGAGTAAGGTGTAAGGATTGTGTTACCTGGGTAACGCTAATCCGAGTAAGGTGTAAAGATTGTTTTACTTGGGTAACACTAATCCGAGTAAAGTGTAAGGATTGTATTACCAGGGTAACGCTAATACGAGTACAACTTCTGAGTAAGGTGTAAGGATTGTGTTACCAGGATAACGTTACTCTCAAAAGAATCTTTTATGTTGCCTGTTCATTTAAATAACTTGTGTTTTCGCCATCCCTTGTAACGGGTTAAAACACTACTCCTTAACACTAAAGTTGGTTTAACTGTAGCTTAGAACAGTCCTAAGAGAACTTTAATAAATCTAGAATGACGTCAGCTTTAATAATCACACGACTTGGGAACACGACATTGTTAATTTCACGTATATTTATCGGGTGTGTGGAATAAATGTCCTTATTCACCGAAGCTTATATAAATCGTTCACCGGTAAATCATATTCTGACTGCGGATTTACGTTTAGGAAATGAAAATAGCTCGATGTTATATTTAGGAAACTTCCGGTGTCACGTACAAGGAAATTACCCGACAGCCAACTATTCCACTGTTGGGGGAACCACAATAATGAATGAGGGGAAATGTGTCACGAAGTTTCCACTGAAGCATTTCTTGTGTGACACAAAGATAAAAAAAAATACTTAATTTTGTACAGCTGTAGAAGCTGCAGCCTGTCTTCTGTAAGTGTATTTACTTCCATATAGCTGTAGAAGGCCTGTCTTCTGTAAGTGTGTTTACTACCGCGCAGCTGTAGAAGCTGTGGTCTGTCTCTGTAAGTGTATTTAATTTCATACAACTGTAGAAGCTGTGGCCTGAGGCCACAGATTATACAGCTGTACGAAAGTAAGTATACTTACAGAAGAGGTGTACGAAAGTAAGTATACTTACAGAAGAGAGGCCACAGATTATACAGCTGTACGAAAGTAAGTATACTTACAGAAGAGAGGCCACAGATTATACTGCTGTACGAAAGTAAGTATACTTACAGAAGACAGGCCACGGCTTCTACAGCTGTACGAAAGTAAATACACTTACAGAAGAGAGGCCACAGATTATACAAAGTAAACACATTTACAGAAGACCGTACA
This sequence comes from Limulus polyphemus, assembly GCF_000517525.1. Taxonomy (NCBI): domain Eukaryota; kingdom Metazoa; phylum Arthropoda; class Merostomata; order Xiphosura; family Limulidae; genus Limulus; species Limulus polyphemus. The sequence continues at coordinate 28,600 of NW_013671838.1, read as the reverse complement.
GCTGTAGAAGATGTGGCCTGTCTTCTCTAAATGTGTTTACTTTCGTACAGCTGTAGAAGATGTGGCCTGTCTTCTCTAAATGTGTTTACTTTCGTACAGCTGTATAAGCTGTGGCCTCTCTTCTGTAAGTGTATTTACTTTCGTACAGCTGTAGAAACTGTGGCCTGTCTTCTGTAAGTGTACTTAGTTTCGTACAGCTGTAGAAACTGTGACCTGTCTTCTGTAAATGTACTTAGTTTCGTACAGCTGTAGAAACTGTGACCTGTCTTCTGTAAATGTGTTCACTTTAAAGCCTTTGAGAGAACTTAAACTATTGTTTAAAATAATAGTTCAGTAAAATTAATGTATACATGAATTAAGTAATACCTACAAGTTTTCAGTAGAAATGAGCAAAGTTAGTAAGCTGAATAAATTATACTTTTCAAGCTATTAAACTTTAAGTATTCCAGAATGCGGAGTTGCTGTAGTGATGAGTTTCTCGATGGCTAACTTCGACTTCTATTATAGGGATTATATACACATATATATATGCTACACAGGTGAAACCAAGGATAAACTTTCATTTGATCAATAGTTTCCTTGATCACATCGATGTCTAGACTCAGCTTTGTCGGTGCACCCTTTTACATTACGTCACTAGTACTTAATTACACGGCAGTGAAAAACGAAGAATTCGATATCCTGTGCTGATATATTCAGACCTAAAAGACATCAGCAAACGACGACTTAATGGTGAAAATTGCCAAGTAAATAAAAGCTCTTAATAAGAAGCATAATACACTCGTGTGTTCCAGAACTGTCAAAGCGCATGAATTGAAACCGAGTACTTCCGAAGTGTCGAAAATACTAATATTGAAATCGAATACCAGAAGATTTAAATTATACACCCTCTACTAGGATAAAAACTTACAAATGTGAAACAGTGTTTGAATTGTTAAGCCCGGTTTCATCAAATGTAAAAAACTAGGGTGTGTCAAGCGAAACCTTAAAACCGCTTTCAAAAACTAATTATTCTTAAATAATTATTGATATACCGTTAAGCACTTAATGTGCTTGTTGTTCCAGAGATATTTACTTAACAACTTCCATACTACTTACCAGAGGTATTTATACAACAACTTACATACTACTTACCAGAAATATTTATACAACAACTTACATACTACTTACCAGAGGTATTTATACAACAAGTTACATACTACTTACCAGAGGTATTTATACAACAAGTTACATATTACTTACCAGAGGTATTTATACAACAAGTTACATATTACTTACCAGAGGTATTTATACAACAACTTCCATACTACTTACCAGAGGTATTTATACAACAACTTACACACTACTTACCAGAGGTATTTATACAACAACTTACACACTACTTACCAGAGGTATTTATACAACAACTTACACACTACTTACCAGAGGTATTTATACACCAACTTACATGCTACTTACCAGAGGTATTTATACAACAACTTCCATACTACTTACCAGAGGTATTTGTACAACAACTTACACACTACTTACCAGAGGTATTTGTACAACAACTTACACACTACTTACCAGAGGTATTTATACAACAACTTACATATTACTGAGTCCATTCACGTAATTCGTTTCTTGTGTCCTGTTTCAATCCATTAGGTCCATTATCTTTAGACCAGCTCCCTTGATTATCAGTACCTTACCAGAGATTTCTAAACCAGCTTACTTTGTTCTCAGTACCTTACCAGAGATTTCTAAACCAGCTTACTTGGTTCCTAGTACCTTACCAGAGATTTCTAAACCAGCTCCCTTAGTTCTTAGTACCTTACCAAAGATTTCTAAACCAGCTCCCTTGGTTCTTAGGATCTTACCATAATTCCCTAAAGTAGCTCCTTTGGTTCCGAGTATCTTACCAGAACTTTCTAAAACAATTCATTTGGTATTCAGTGCCTCACTCAGTGTAATAGCACGTACAAGATGGTGATGCATACTGTACAGAGACCGTTCAATCTTGTTTGTTTATGTTAAAGAATTACGTCCCAAAGAGTAGTTTCCAACTGAGTCGAAGATACCATGTGATTGGTAAGTTTATATTACAGCTATCTTGAAGGAGTCTTAAAGTTTGGTATAAAGATAACTATTTGATAACTAATATTTTACCTGTATCTATAATGTTTAAAATCTCATTGAACAAAATTATCAGCCTCTTCTACCCTCGTAAATATCACGTAATTACCACTCTGTTTTAATGGTAGTTCCTCCACAAACCCCTCTTGTTTTTAGCAAGGTATATAATTACAGTGACCAGTATCCGAAAAGATAATGATGTTTAAAACATTTTTTTTTCTCCATTATATACTTTACACAACTAGTTGAAACAAAATGTTTATTATAACCAAATCAATAGCTAAATGTTCACATTCGACGGAAATTCACATTTTCAACGCCGATGCTATGAAACCATGTCTTACCCTGTCGTCTGAAAACTTCTTATCCTCTTGTGTTTTATCCTATATTCTCAAACCACGTATACCACCCTATCGTGTGAAAACTTGCGTTATCCTGTTGCGTGGAAGGAAAAGTTCTTTGTGTCTATGAACAAATCGTTCACCCACACGTGCATTGGGTAATAGTAAACCTTGTTAGTTGAATCTGAGAAGAGGCATTATGAAGTTCTTACGAATGTGAATATTTAACTAAAACAGTGAGAAAACAGCTTGAAAGACAGCACACCGCGGGTAGAAATACGAAACGGCGTTGGTGTAACTAATCTTTGGAAGAAAATAGTATCTTTAGTCACTCGATATTTATTTATTTTTATATATTCATAATTTATAAAATTTGAAAATGAGCTACGTTTACACAGCAAACTAATAAAATGTGATATTAAACAAAATTTTGTCATATAAGAAAATTCAATGCCACAAATACCATGTTCTACCTGAACAACGTCGTCACACAGAACGGAACAGACTATCAACACTTTTCTTTCTCAAGCTAATCCTGTACGTTGTCACACAGAACGGAACAGACTATCAACACTTTTCTTTCTCAAGCTAATCCTGTACGTTGTCACACAGAACGGAACAGACTATCAACACTTTTCTTTCTCAAGCTAATCCTGTACGTCGTCACACAGAACGGAACAGACTATCAACACTTTTCTTTCTCAAGCTAATTCTGTTTTCTTTAAATCAAAGGCGCTTCTTTTTACGCGGATATTCTAAGACATCACAAACACTCATGGTTTTATTTACAGTTACGAACAAGTGTTTTCGTGAGGCCGGTAAAACGGTGTGTGTGTGTGTGTGTGCCCCCCCCCCTCCTTCCAAAACAAAGGAAAAGTAAGCAGATATACACGATACCACATACATTCCACTTAAATATACCCATCAGAAAAGGAGTGAGCAGTATTATAACACGTGAACATTCTGATCAGTTGATGATTAAGTTTCAGTGATGAGGACAACAGATGGGATCATGAAGTTAATCGTCTTGAAGTGTTTTATAATGTTGTAGATTACTAGCCTATTGTTTTGGAACTAAATTGCGAGAGAATATTCATAACCAGTAGCCACAACAGTTACTCTGATCTTCTTTACATTTTCTTTGACAGGGGTCGCTAGGGCTTTAGCCAATTTTGCCATCATTTCCAGGTGTCCCTATTATTGCCTCTATACAGTCTAAATGAAGACACTGACTTCTCGAGTAAAGTTAATATGAATCTCCAATCTGTAATGTGGTATTGAAGTCCACTGGTATCCAGTAGATAATTTTAAATTTATTAGCAAATGTGTAGATTCTGGAAATGTTATAAAGAGAATAAGGAGAACTTACGTAGTAAAGAAAAAAAAAAAGAAACACAAGTGAACAAACAAATAAAATCATTATTTGCAATAATTGTATTTATGTAAGATTTCACTTACTGACAAGCTTACAGTTTATTCGACTTTTGCTGGCTGCTGGGGTAAGAGGTTTTTTACATACGTCCACACAGAACAAAGACATGGAGAATTTATACACGTCTACACAGAATATATAAATGAGAAATTTATACACGTCCACACATAATAAATACAAAGGGAGTTCTGTACACAACCACACACAAAGTGATACGGAATTCTATACACGTCCACACATACTAGATACAAAGGAAATTATAAACACGTCTACACATAATAGATACAAAGGAAGTTATAAACACGTCTACACAAAATAAAGGCAAAGGGAATTCTATACACGTATACACAAAATAAAGACAAGGGGAAAATTATACACGTATACACAGAATAAAGATAAGGGGATATTATACACGTATACACAGAATAAAGATAAGGGGATATTATACACGTATACACAGAATAAAGACAAAGGAATTCTATACACGTCTATATAGGACGAAAAGAAAAGGAATCATACATACGTCGTATAAAGTAAAGAGAAAGGGAACTCTTGATTGCGTCCTCGTCGACAGCATCAAAGATAACTATATATACGTTCACTTAGGACGAAGACAAAAATAATTTTGATTTACCGCAGAAATTCACACACACAAAAAAAAACAAAAAAAACGTTTAGATGTGGAATCCAACTTCTATTATTCCATTAGCTTTTACTATAAGATTTATAAGGAAGAAAACCTCTTGCTGCAACCACTTTGTACAAGCATCTGTGCCACCATTTATTTGCATGTGTAACAATAGTAGTACATGTTTACGGCCTCTCAACATTCTCTTAATAAGAATACAATCCTACATACTGAACATCTAGAAAAGTTTACCTGAATATATTCTAAGCTAGTTATGGAAGGGTGAAATACATAGCTATTCCAGTTATTACAGTAACAAGGTGGGAGAAATAAAACCAGTCTGTGACTGCGCTGTTGAACCTAAAAATATTAAACTCCCTCGTTTCTTTAGTTAAAAATAAAAATACACAAGAAACATGCTGGAAGAAAAAAACTGCAAGAAGTAACATGTGTATTGCAAAATAAATTACTATATTCGGTATCGTTTATAAGGATAAATTATACATATATATAGAACCTTCACTTAAGCGATATTTCTTTTCGTGATTTAAGGTTGGATAAGTTTTATACGTGTTTTTATTATTAGTGAATCGTTTCAGGTGTGTCCAAAATTTTTTTGGATCTGTGTGTTTGTTTAAATGCGAGCAAAAAAAAAGTGCCCCAATTATCTTGTTTTAATTGTTTTATTTCGTTTCGAATTACGTTCCTTAGTGTATTAATTTGAGTTTTGATGTTCGGATTTCTTGTATTCATATATTGTCCTCTTAGGTGGCGACGTTCTTTTATCATGTGTTACTATTTGTATGGATGCCATTTATTACACGCTGTATACTGTTTTGGTATGATCTGCTCTGCAGATTTGGTAGGGCATTCAATAATTGTTTAACATTACTCGTCAATATCTGATGATTTCTCGGCTAGATTTATTGTTGATTCTGGTAATAACTGGTCTAGGAATTTTGCATATTCTTCCCAATTTGCTTTTTTAATAATTAAATTTTGGTTTTATTTTAGGTTTGTTACGGTGGGCTTCGAAATGATCACTGTTTAAATAAAATCCAACATTGAAGTTTGAACACTTATTACTGGATTGTGATGAGCTAATACAAAAACCCAAGATATCACTAGAATTGTGTGTGTAGGAGTGGTATCATTCAACAACTCATGTGTGTAGGAGTGGTATCATTCAACAACACGTGTGTGTGTCACACACGTGTTGTTGAATGATACCACTCCTACACACACGTGTTGTTGAATGATACCACTCCTACACACACGTGTTGTTGAATGATACCACTTCCTACACACCGTGTTGTTGAATGATACCACTCCTACACACCGTGTTGTTGAATGATACCACTCCTACACACGCGTGTCGTTGAATGATACCACTCCTACACACACGTGTTGTTGAATGATACCATTCCTACACACACGTGTCGTTAAATGATATCACTCCTACACACACGTGTCGTTGAATGATACCACTCCTACACACACGTGTTGTTGAATGATACCATTCCTACACACACGTGTTGTTGAATGATACCATTCCTACACACACGTGTTGTTGAATGAGATCACTCCTACACACACACGTGTTGTTGAATGAGATCACTCCTACACACACACACGTGTTGTTGAATGATACCACTCCTACACACACGTGTTGTTGAATGAGATCACTCCTACACACACGTGTTGTTGAATGAGATCACTCCTACACACACAGATGTTGTTGAATGATACCACTCCTACACACACACACAGATGTTGTTGAATGATACCACTCCTACACACACACGTGTTGTTGAATGATACTACTCCTACACACACACGTATTGTTGAATGATACCACTCTTTATCTTAATAGCAAACAAAGATTTTAAATGTAATGAAACTACACAGAACGGAAGGGACTTACTGGAATGTTTAATAAATAGCATCTGTGTGTTGTTGAATGATACCACTCCTACACACACGTGTTGTTGAATGATACCATTCCTACACACACGTGTTATTAAATGATACCACTCATACACACACGTGTTGTTGAATGATACCACTCATATCATATTATAATTATGTTTTGTTATATTGATTTAACTTATTAAGATAAATTTATATCTATTGTTTTAGATAGAGAACAATATATTCCTGCTATTGTAATACAATTATTATTTAATAGGTGGATATCTATTATTATGCTTTCATTTGTTGATTCAACAAATACGGTTAATTTATGTATTACTACAATACCATTGCTTGGGTCATTTCTGTTTAATCTGTATATTCCTAATCTAATCACACTGAAAAACGCCAACATTTTTAAAAATGGTTCTGAACGTTTTTTTTTAACCTGTTGGTTGATTCAGTTTTGAAACATTAAACAACTTAAACTTATCCGTGTTGTGTTCGGTAGTTACATAGTCGATACTTGAAACATATCCGTGTTGTGTTCAGTAGTTACATAGTCGATACTTGAAACATATCCGTGTTGTGTTCGGTAGTTACATAGTCGATACTTGAAACATATCCGTGTTGTGTTCGGTAGTTACATAGTCGATACTTGAAACATATCCGTGTTGTGTTCAGTAGTTACATACTTGATACTTGAAACATATCCGTGTTGTGTTCAGTAGTTACATACTTGATACTTGAAACATATCTGTGTTGTGTTCAGTAGTTACATACTTGATACTTGAAACATATCTGTGTTGTGTTCTGTAATTACACAATCGATACTTGGAACATATCTGTGTTGTGTTCTGTAATTACAAAATCGATACTTGAAACATATATGTGTTGTGTTCTGTAATTACAAAATCGATACTTGAAACATATATGTGTTGTGTTCTGTAATTACAAAATCGATACTTGAAACATATGTGTTGTGTTCTGTAATTACAAAATCGATACTTGAAACATATATGTGTTGTGTTCTGTAATTACATAATCGATACTTGGAACATATCTGTGTTGTGTTCTGTAATTACAAAATCGATACTTGAAACATATATGTGTTATGTTCAGTAATTACAAAATCGATACTTGAAACATGTGTTGTGTTCTGTAATTACATAATCGATACTTGGAACATATCTGTGTTGTGTTCTGTAATTACAAAATCGATACTTGAAACATATATGTGTTATGTTCAGTAATTACAAAATCGATACTTGAAACATATATGTGTTGTGTTCTGTAATTACATAATCGATACTTGGAACATATCTGTGTTGTGTTCTGTAATTACAAAATCGATACTTGAAACACATATGTGTTATGTTCAGTAATTACACATGCTTAATTAACTTACTGTGCGAGTCAACAGTTCATTTTCCTGCCTTCTCTCTGACAAGGTGATTAATCATGGTGTGAAAGTTCACAGGTCAAGCGGTCTCAGGTCTTGGACAACGATGAAACACGGATAATATTTACCCAGCTTTAACTTGTTAAATGTTTGTCTCCACACCTTTACAATGAGTGTCACATTCAGGAAATGCAAAGGGTTACAGAGTAGTTTGGGAAGACAGCCTGAAACGTTTTTTAGTGTTCAGTCTTTATTAACCTTTTTTTTTTTTACTTTCTCCAGGGATTCTGGGAAATTTCCCTGTCCTCCCAGCTCCCTTTGTTGGCGTGGTTATGATGATATACCGCAGAATCGGAAGTATATACAACCACAAATCAATGTAACCCAGTCAAACTTCTATTTTACCGGAACTTGAACTAACCGTGTAATGTACAGATATATGACATATGAAACCGAATACGTTTACTTGCAGATAAGATATATGACATATGAAACCGAAGAAGTTTACTTGCAGATAAGCAATTACATACATACTAGTATATAAAGCCCGTCAGAGATGACGGGAAACCATTTTTGAATGATTAAAATAACGAAAATTATAGAATTTAACTAAAACGAATTTGTCTGTACCACCAAAAGATACATACTCTTCACTTTTTTCAACATTCTCGAATAAATTATTTAATCACCACATTTTCAGTAAAACCTACGCAGAAAAATGAAATGTTATCGTGAGAAAAAGTACGTGTGCACTCTGAAGGAGACTTAAATAGCACTCTTGAGTTTTTTCACTGTATTCTAGGTCAGAAAGAAGAAAGCATATTTCGGACATTCCAACACAAATTTTCAGCTATTTCGACAGTGCAAAGGATAAAAGATATTTGGTAGTAATAAATGTTTATTTTTCTTTATGTTTTAAGTCCAAGTATGTAATATATGTGTTAAAATACCAAAAGAATAGTTACTAATTAAGATTTATTGAACACATAAAACTTTGTAACACTGACTCTATAACGTTAATAATAGTAGGCCTATTTGTAGTCTAATTTAATACACAAACGTAACGTTAGGCTTAGCTGAAACACTACTTGGTAAATTATATTTTGCTTTTGGCTACAACTCAATGTCATAATACTTGTGAATTATATTATTTTGCTGTTATATCACCGAAGTTACCAAAAAAATAAAGAATGAAAAAACACAAACCTTTCTAACAAATCAACATGAATAATGAGAATTCAACATAAACACTATAGTTGGCCTAAGAACAATCAGATGATAGTTTTCTTGCTAATCGACGATGTATATTGTTAAGCATTACAAAAAAAAAAGAAGCGTAAAGCGTTCTCGACAGAGTGATAGAGGGAATAAGTCTTTTACAGTTAGTGATACATAAACCTTTAATTTTTTCTTAAAGTTTATTTTTAACGGAATTAAGAAAAGAAAAAGTTACTGGTTACGTGTAAAAATTCACTGTTTGACCTAATAAATGATAAGACGCGCGATTCTCAACGTGCCACATAGAATACTACATGATAGAAATGCACAAGACAATGTGTCAAATACGCAAAACAAACTGTCTTCTGGGCTTTCTGTGTTCCAAACTCTGCCTCGTGTTACATTCGATTTCCCAAACTTTATATATGTATTGAAACCTGCCATGCTAAACACAAAAGGTAGTTTTAGGGTGGATCTTCTGTCTCAAAAAACACAGAAATAATAACAAAAACTTGTAACACGTTCTTATGCCTGTTCTAATGTGGTACATAAAGCGCGTGTTTTAAGAAATATTTCGGCAAGTAGTAGCGAAGTTACAATGTATATAAGCAAGTATTCGTCAAGCCCTATTGCAGAAAACTTACAAACAATACATCGAACACTGTACTCAATCATTGTTGAAAAATCAATGGTTGCTGTAGATAAGAACATGCGGGAATTAACCGAAACCTGCAAAACAGAGCCCTCTAGTGAACAGTAATGCTGTCTTTTTCTACTGGACTGGGTTCTTTTTCTACTGGACTAGGTAACCACCCACAAATATTTCGTTTAGCTCAAAAGTATGGTTGTTATGGTATCAAAGTTGTTTTGAGATATCGTTAAATGTTTTTGTTTGTTTGTTTTGCTTTTTATTTACTGCGTCCAATTTCTTATCGGACTGAGCTGGTTTTGGTGTACCAAACGAGGACTCGACGAAGATGTCAATAGGCTATGTGTGATGATGATGACGATTCGGTCTGTAGGGTCGATTCCAATTTACAGAATCGTATACAGTAGAGTAAGTAAACATGCTAGAAAGAAAGGTCACCTCCTTTAGCCAGAATGATTAGTTGTACTATTACTATAGCCGACATTACGTGCTACAACTATTGTACTCTTCGTAACTCTGAACCCAAGCAAGCACAGTACAACATTACGTGCTACAACTGTTCTACTCTTCGTAACTCTGAAGCCAAGCAAGCACAGTACAACATTACGTGCTACAACTGTTGTACTCTTCGTAACTCTGAATCCAAGCAAGCACAAGGGCGAACTGAAATTACACACAGTATGTTAACTTGTAGCTACTAAAAAAACTTCGACCTCGATTAAACACTACGTTGGGTTTAGCTTACATGACTAATCAGAAGTACAGCTGAATTATAGGCTAGGAACGTTGGGTTTAGCTTACATGACTAATCAGAAGTACAGCTGAATTACAGGCTAGGAACGGTGGGTTTAGCTTACATGACTAATCAGAAGTATAGCTGAATTACAGGCTAGGAACGTTGGGTTTAGCTTACATGACTAATCAGAAGTACAGCTGAATTATAGGCTAGGAACGTTGGGTTTAGCTTACATGACTAATCAGAAGTACAGCTGAATTATAGGCTAGGAACGTTGGGTTTAGCTTACATGACTAATCAGAAGTACAGCTGAATTATAGGCTAGGAACGTTGGGTTTAGCTTACATGACTAATCAGAAGTACAGCTGAATTACAGGCTAGGAACGTTGAGTTTAGCTTACATGACTAATCAGAAGTACAGCTGAATTACAAGCTAGGAACGTCGGGTTTAGGTTACATGACTAATCAGAAGTATAGCTGAATTACAGGCTAGGAACGTTGGGTTTAGGTTACATGACTAATCAGAAGTACAGCTGAATTACAGGCTAAGAAGACGATGTAAACTTGCAACGAATAAGTCTCATCAGTAATAGCTATTTTAACTGTAATCGAGTAATAGTGAGGCTAACTTTTGTAGGCTACAGACTTAGGTTAACCCTAAAGCTATTAAATATATCTAATAAACAGTTATTGACGCATTTCAGTTAAATTGGTTTACACACACACACACACGGTGACGTGAAAGTCGCGCACCAATACTACGGTATACATAACACCCACAATACAATGATTTGGCTATTCCATATCTGTGTTTTATTAACTTTCTTTTCCTTTTGACGATAACCAATAACTGATGATCTGGATGTCATTACCCTTGGCCGGTAATCTTCTTGTGACGTCACATTTCAGAATGCTGCGCGGGAAGAGCTTACAAAAAGTATGACGTATCACGACTTTTGCATCACGCTGTATAAAAAGAATTTAACTAAAACACTGAAATATATGTTACTTACTTCCTTTTCATGCTAAGCAATACAAACTCATATCAGTATTAATACCAAGTTTCAAACATTAACAATATTACAAGAATATATGAAGTAGTTATTATCACGTCTCTCTAACGTGTATAACTTTTTAAATCTTACATTACCACTCTCACCAACTATTGGACAATAATGTGAAGTAGTTTACTGTCATTCTTTGCTAAAGCTAATACTACAACCACTATTACTGTTTACTAATCCTCTGATAAAAAATACCAAAACACAAGTTTATGCCAGCCATATTCTTGCGATATATAGATATATTGCTCACTAAATTAGTTCACGATTGTACAGCTGCTGTAACAAATGTTTCTAGTTCGTATTTCTACCAGCAGTACGTCTTTCAAGAAGTATTCAAATATATCATAAATCTTGCAATACAGCGGCCAGTAATACTTACGCTTTAAAAACCTGACGTAGTCTCTGTTCGAGCTGCCTGGAAATGACGTAAAATCCCATGAACAATGTAGAATAACTGTATAGTATTTGTAATTGAAATTATGTCGCATAAAGAAGTGAAACAAAGCTTTTTTTTTTCGTCGTTTCTAAGGACAGAAGTTTGTCCTTTTTCGACGCACATTGACTTGCCATTTTTCTTTTATTGAGTTAATATGCTTCGTTCCTCCTGATGTTAACTTTACAAACAGGACTATATCTATATTACAGACAATTATAAAAATAGTTTTATACATTTTTAAACCGAAAATTATAATACATGGATAAATTATACGGATTCTTCCTTCAATGTACATATCTGAATAATTCAAAATATATTATTTCAAAATAACATTATTGAATATATATAATAAGAGACTCAATGACGTAAGCAGCCTCGTTCAAACCACGTGCCTTATATCTAAGCTTAGTAAAGTCAATTTACATTCTGCATTACTAAACAAACTTAAACAACAAACATCCTATAAATATTTTATACAAAGTACGTAATATTACTGATATAAAAATATATATTTTATTTAACTGTTACTAACGTCATTTTTTATACAGCAATTATGAACAGAACAAGAAATATGTCAATACATTATCATCACTAATTCATGATGTTAGGAAATCACGTAGGTTGAAAAATTCAACTAAAGACAAAAATAAAAAAACTAAAGATACACCCGAGCGCTTTCGAAAGGTGGGTCTTTCTTCATCAGAGTCAAAGTTTCTTATCTACACTAATGTCACGTCAGTGTACTTGACGTCACTTCTGGTTGTCATTAGTTAGAACTTAAATTATCCTATGTCACATCGTACAGGACATGATTTAAAACATAGGTGTGCTTCTTTACACCAATGAACACAATTATTTATTTTTGGTGATACTTTCCTTCATCAGTTATCACCGTATCTAAAGAAATACTTGCTCAACTACAGTCATCTTCATCTGATATTGTGTCATTTTTCTTTGAGACATTTATGAAAGGCACTTTATTCTACAAACATCACGAGGCTTTATCAATGTAACAACAATCAACAACTGTTGAATTAAATACCTTCCTACCGAGTGCTTCTACTACAAACATCACATGGCTTTATCAATATAACACAATCAACAATGGTTGGATTAAATACCTTCCTACCGAGTGCTTCTGCTACAAACATCACGTGCCTTTATCAATGTAACAACAATCAATAATTGTTGAATTAAATAGCTTCCTATCGAGACCTCCTGCTACAAACGTCACGTGGCTTTATCAATGTAACAACAATCAACAATTGTTGAATTAAATAGCTTCCTATCGAGACCTTCTGCTACAAACGTCACGTGGCTTTATCAATGTAACAACAATCAACAATTGGTAAGAAGCTATTTAATTCAACAAGTCCTTCGGCTACTTTCTCTTTTACATAACCAAGGAACTAAAAAATTAAGCACGGTTATGGTATCCCAATAAAATCAGTAGGTTACTCAGAACACTGGAAAACTCCATCTTATCTATGGTTGGTTACTTGCAGCTTGAACGATTTATTTTTAACGAATGCTGACCAACACATGCCCAACCTTTAGATTATGTAATATGTATCCTCCAGCTATCCACCCAACCAATCCCTTGTGTATCAATATTAGAAACTATTATGTAATTAACCGAATCATGCACATTATGTGAGTTTCTTAGTGTTATATAACACTTCGACTTATCAGTAATTGTCGCTAACATTGTTTCAGAACTACAGAATAAGGAACTGTAAACACTACGATTGAATGCTGTCTCTTTCTACGACTTTAATTCGTCATATTTTAATGTTATTAAACAATATACAACTGCATGAAGGTGCAAGTCAGTAGCATTAGTTAGAAATTCCTGCTCCCAACTTCACTGCATCTATTATTTGATCCAGAATGTCCAAGAACTGACACGGATTAGGCTACAACTTAAAATTATATAACACTAACTGCACCATTTCAGGATGTGAATTCTTAGAAAATTGACATAAACTGGGATACAACATCCACAAACTGCACCACTTCAGGATGTGACTTGTAAGAGAACAGACACAGATTACGCTACAACTTACAAGTATACATCCATAAACTGCACCACTTTAGGATGTGAATTGTTAAAGAACTGACACAGATTGAGATACAACATACAAGTATACAACATCCACAAACTGCACCACTTCAGGGTGCGACTTGTTAGAGAACTGACACAGATTGGGTTACAACATACAAGTATACAACATCCACAATCTGCATCACTTCAGGATGTGACTTGTCAAAGAAGTGAAACAACGGAGTTCTCACTAGGGTCCCGGACTCTCAATTTATTTTTTTCAAGAGTCCTAGTGAGATTCTCTAGGGTCCCATAGGTAGAATTTAATAAACTAAAAAAAAAAAAGCCCTTCGATGTCAATGAAAAACTTTATTTACAATTTACACTGCATGTCATTTCCCTTTAAGAGAACAAAGTAATGTTCATAATAAGATTTAAAATACTTTTCTTCATCTGAAAACTTTCAAATATCACTTGCATAATCCCTGAAATATCCTAAATAAATATCAAATGTTTTTTCAGAAAAACTTTATTTTTTATGTTATTTTCTTTACTCTAACTCTATACGAAGTCGGTTGATTTGACCGACCTCTAACCACCAAAAAAAGGAAATAATTATAAATTTCCTCTATTTTTTTTTTCTGGAATGACTGCAAATTGTAACAGAAAACTACAATTGTTTATCCTAAGTAGATTCAAGCTTGTAACATCATACATTTATTATACTCAAATCTTATTGTTTTATTGCACTTTGAACTGTTTCTAACTACTATTCGCGCCAGATAAATTGCAAATTACATGGTGAACGTGCAGCTCCCATTATGGTATCGAATTACATAACGCGCCGATTACTCGGAGCGTACCTCATAAACAATTATTATTATTAACATTAATATTTTTATCTAGTTTGCTTTATCTAACCTAAAAGGTTTTCAATTTTTACATTTTAGTTACTTTTATAATAATAAATAAAGAATACACGTGAAAAACAAAAAATGAAGTACTTACCAGGGTCTTTTTTTATTTGCTCTCGACTGTCGATGAAACTTAACCCTACTTTTTAATACCAATTGTACTACTGCTTTAAATAATTTCTATTTAACTGAATAATGCATCACAGAACAAGGAATAATGACGTGTAAAAAGGAAACAATGATCCATAACTATCGTAATTTTTCTGGCTTTCTAACTGTGCGATAAAAGTCGCTAAAAATTCAGTTAAGTTCGTCGTTGTGTTTTCTGTGGGAATAAAGTTTGAAATGGAAGGAAAATAAACGGTTCTTTATACAGACAACAACGTCATTACGTAGAGATAAACTGGCTTTCTATTGGTTATAAACAATATAGTATTAAATGTCAGAGAACTATTGGCAAGTTCTGAAGGTTTGTTTGTTTTTGAATTTCGCGCAAGACTACACGAGGGCTATCTGCACTAGCCGTCCCTAATTTAGCAGTTCAAGACTAGAGGGAAGGCAGCTAGTCAGCACCACCCACCGCCAACTCTTGGGCTACTCTTTTACAAACGTCACATTATAACGCCCCCATGGCTGAAAGGGCAAGCATGTTTGGTGTGACGGGGATTCGAACCCGCAGACTGCGAGTCGAGCGCCCTAACCACCTGGCTATGCCGGGCCAGTTCTGAAGGAGAGGATGTGACAGATGGGCATGGCAAGAGGGGTCTGATTTTCTGTTTTATTGCTCTGTAACTAAATAAAATTGAAGGCTACGTAAATTGTGCTTTGCCTGAGCGATGAAAACATTATAGAAGACGGAATACAGTTAACACATGTCACAGTTCTCATACTAAGGGAGATTGAGAATTTTTAAATATTTCTTTATAAAGGTAAGTACTTAAAACTTAAATAACTACTAAATTTGGATTTATTATCTACCTTCTGATGCCCAGTACATTCACATGCAATGATAATAAGGTAGCTTAATTAAATTTTGAATGTAACTCTGTGAAAGGTTGTGACATTCGAACTTTGACTTACCCGAGGTGAAAGATTTAACCATGTGGTACTTTCACGTGGCTTTATTTTCGTGCAATTTATTGCCATTGATGAAACCTGTTAGAAGTTGACTGTGGACAGTTGTGTGCAAACTGTATGCTATTTAGTTTGTTATGGTACAAACTTCGAGGCAAAGTATTTGTGCTAGAGCCTTCTGTATGGGTCGTTTTGCATTGCGTATTCAGTACCCGGGTGTGTGTGTGTCAAATATCATGAGTTCCTACAAATTCTCGTTCGTACGAGACCCAAGAATTCGGATTAACTAGAATATTGAACAGACCGGGTTACAACTTACAAGTACATAACATCCACAAACTGCACCACTTCAGGACGTGAATTGTTAGAGAACTGACATAGATTATGCTATAACTTACAGGTATACAACATCCACAAACTGCACTAATTGTGTGTGTGTGTGTGTGTGTGTGTGTGTGTGGACACGAACGTTTTCTTTCGAAGAACTCTTCTTACTAAACCGTTATGCACGCGGAAAAACAAAAAAAGTATACAATTAAGCAACATCGCCACGCTTAGCACTCGTTGATTCCATGATAAAATTTTCTACACTCAAAATAAACAGGGCTAACGTGAGTCGTAAACTAAATTCTCGGTTTAATGTTCATGCGGGAGCTGATTGGTTGATCTCATCGGGCATGTTGATCTCTACTTCTGTTACTAACTATATACACTTGTGTTATAAAACATCTAGGAAAGTAAACATACATAAAAACAGCTTTAATTTGTTGCTAACAACAAGCTTTACTACACAATGGAATCCCTTGAGATAAGATACACAGTGCGACGATCACTGTTCTGTTCACTAGATGCACTTAACAGAATCGTAAAACATGCGCCCTACCTAATCCAAGCTGCAGATATCGAGAATCTGGTATTTATGGTAATTCACGGAATATCTTCACTTTTACTCATATCGTAGAAATGATAATTTACCTGTCTTTATTTCGGATCACGAAGTCTTATTTGATAGCTGTGAAAGCCTAAATTTGAAACCCGCACTTGACTCGCATATAAAGTAACAAAATATTATAAAAACAAGCGTCTCTTTCAGTTCAATGAAAGACCATTGTGAAAAAGAGCACCAACACAGTCTATTTAACATAAGAAGTTATGATGATAACAAAGTACTTCATGATGCTGAGAATCCTGTTTACGTGTTACCAGCCGTTTAACATCAGATCTGAACATAAAGTACTTCATCATGCTGATAGTCCTGTTTACTTGTTACCAGCCGTTTAACATCAGATCTGAACATAAGAAAGTAATTCATGATGCTGATAGTCCTCTTTACTTGTTACCAGCCGTTTAACACCAGATCTAAACATAAAGTATTTCATGATACTGATAGTCCTACTTACGTGTTAACAAATGCTTAACATCAGATCTAAACATTACAAAGTACTTCATGATGCTGAGAATCCTGTTTACGTGTTACCAGCCGTTTAACGTCAGATCTGAAAACACATATAACTGGTGTTCAGTAGAGTGGTTACTGTACAGCCGGGCTCCTAACAAGATCGCGAAGAAAACATCTGTTATTTACAGAAGTCCATCTCACGTATAGAAGAGGCCAAAGTTCAAACATCCTACAAGACAATAAAATACAACGTGTGGCAAAAGAGTAAGATCTCGAATATAATTTCTTATAAGTTGTTTAAATAAACAAGGAATTACGAGTTTTAATGCTCCCTGTTTAAGTGGTTGACATGCTGCGGTTGAAAAGTAAACAGACAGCAGATTTTCAGGCTGACTAAACACCTTTGCTAAAAAAATAAAAAGACCCATAATTCCAACGTAACTTGCTTATAACGAACTAAGTATTGGAAACATGCAAATCACAACATGCTATATTGCCTGGCGGCGTACTCTATACTTCTAAAATACAGTTCCAAGTAAAAGAGCCTCGTTACTGACTCAGTTTGACTGAGTACACTATCTGAAGATATTTTCTAATCGATTTTTCATGTCTTATTTAATTGTGTGAAGTTGTGGTGTCCCGTGGAAATTGTTACTCGCTCCATTAACCAGGAAGAACATACTTCAATAATTATCACGTTCAAACGTTTCCTAACGACCTATGATGATACTGAAAGTTTAACCCAACTCAAAAAGAACACCCAACCTAAACACGATCACGGGAAAGGTTTTTTGTGTTAACGTCTCCATAGCCAGTAATATTTTCTACGAACCAGCTTTTAACGGATAAGGCAATCCAGATTGTTTCCAACTGTTTGGATACAACACGTTAAAACTGTACGTGTCATAGAAACAAAATTTAAGAACACCTCTAGTATAACACATACAAAATGTTCTATAAACTTACCACTGACTCACCGGTGTACTACAAAATGTTACCAAAAAATTATGGCAGCCATCTTGTGATTAGGAAGATGTTACTGTCACATGACCTGGCATTTCTCTCTGATTGGTTAGAGGTAAAAAGTACCTGAAACATGTTTCCAGTGGTAGAAAACTGCTAAAAAGTCAGTAACCTATTATTAATTACCATAAACTAGAAACTTTTCAACATACTTTCTTACTTAATGTGTGTTGTATTTTAGACGAAGGTATTCTGGATTTTTAAGTGTGAAAACACGGAAACAATACTGAGGTCCAACTCTTTCAACATAGTTTCTATTACTCGAGACCACGCCTGAAGTAGCTTCGACAGCAAGTTGCTTGTACTTTGACTCTAGCCATCATCATCAGGTCTATCTGCTGTCACTTATCAATACTACAAACAATGAATCTCAATAGTCATGTCATATTATTAATGATGCTATTTAACAGGTCTATCTACTGTCACCTAATTGTTGTAAATACTGCAAACAATGGACCTCAATATTAATGTTACTATTTTAAGTGTCCTAGCTTAATTGCGAAGTATCTGGTCCAAAACACGACACCGTTTTGAGTTTCTGGTTTCGTGATTTTTTTTTTTTCATCTCACGTGAGATACTTTGTAACTTAAATTAGGGGTTGTTCATGAACTGGGGGCCTAAGGAAAGTGTCGGGGGAGAGGCCGTAGGAAATACACAATACTGTTAAAGTACTCAATATGGGGTGGGGCTCAGAATGCGGAATGTCCTGGGGGTAGTCTTGTGCGGTTAAAAAAATTTTGGAACTCATGATCGAAATAATGCTGAATACACTCAACGGTTTCCTTATCTCAAGTTTGATTAGCATAATTTTTTCTTGTAGTTAAGAGCTGAAAAACATATAACGTTGGAATGAAAATGTTGCATAATAGAAATAATTACGCATTAGTTGTGAAACGATTAAATAATAATGACAAAGAAATTTCATATTTAGTTTACTGTATCTGAATATCTCGACTGCCAAGTTCTTCTCCTAACCAAATGAGCAGCAGAGCTGAAACCAGAACACCATCATTGAGCTGAAACCAGAACACCATCATTGAGCCGAAACCATCATTTACTGAATACAGAAACGAATTAGTTTCACTGACATATCTTTTGTTAGCAACCCACAGAACATGAGCTAGAGCGTGATTGTTCATCTTGTCTAAAAAAAAAGTAGAAACTGGTGATTAGTCAACAGTAATGAGTGTTCCGGGGGGGGGGGGATCCAGTGAAGGCACACTTGTAGTGAGTTGGGAGATGGCTTTATGGGGTCCAGTGAAGACTTACTTCTAATGAGTTGGGAGATCACTTTACGGGGGGGGGGAGTCCAATGTAGGCATACTTCTAGTGAGTTGGGAGATGGCTTTATAGTTGATCAGTTATATGAATACTTCTAATGAGTGGGTGGATGGAGTTTTGATTATTCCAATGTATGGCATATTTCTAGCGAGCTGGGATCAAGTTCCATTCCTCGGTCAGTGTGGCAAGGTCTCCTAGGTAGTTTAGGTGTTGATGTACAAACATAATATTCAAGGAGGGGCAAAGATGTTCGAGATATTCAGTTCAAGACTACTAGCTGATCTATTCACGACCTCTCTGACTTAGTGCTCAAGATAAGTATAACAACAGGAATTATGCTACATCATAAAAAAAGTCTGGTTGGAGTGCATCATCAAAAGATCGTATCATTTTTGTCTAATACTACGTAAACATATATTGTGAAGAAATAAATCCAATCCTTCATATCGTTTACCTCTGTTCTGCAGGCACGGACCTCTGAATCACAGTCAAAGACAGCGAGCACAGGGTTCAATAGCATTTCTGCCAGTTTTAGAGGCCTTGGCTAAAGACACGAATCTCTAAATCACAGTCAAAGACATAGTGAGTACAGGTTCCAATAACATTGCTACCAGTTTTAGTGGACTTGTCAAAAGACTAAAAGGGTTGATCATTTAACAATAAGCCTAAATAACGTGTTTTAAGGACCGTAGTATGGACCCACACTAACATGATTCTAGTACCAATACTGGTACGACATTGTTTTAACACCAATAATCATATTGTAGTTTACACTAACTCAATTTTGATTTCATTCCTCTTTAAATCACATGCTCAATCCTTTTTTTTTACACCTAAGGTGTTTTTCACTAGATATCATGACTTTTAGTCAATACACACCAACAAACTACAGCAAGTAAGAAAGTGACACTCGATAGTAACCAATATTCGATTTAGGATCGCAACCATATTATTCGTAACAGTCCTATACTTTACAGAACCAACCAGATTGTTGAAAATAAATGATGGTAGTTGTTTTCTCCATAAAATAGTGTTAATAAATTCCTTTATAGTAACGCCATGGAACTTATATTAACAGTTCCTTGTCATCACCCGCATGCGCTCTTTAATTAGATAATTTCGTAGAATTTAGCAAACTTTTCCTTTAAAGATCGTAATGAATAATAATCGCACACCCGTATGAAAACTTCAGCTAGAAACTACTAATCTAGTTTGCTTGGCCTAACTAATACTTATGCATCTGCACGTGCTTAACCCGAATGACCAAAAACTGTCTTCTTTAATACTTAGGTAAAGCTGTAGTGAAAATTTCAGAACGACAGCTTACGTGACTTTATGCGTAGGCGTGCGCAAAATTATAGTAAAAACTGAACGGTTTTTGTTAAATACCTTTGCATATGTGGCATATATTTAGATCAAATTTGAAAACTAATTGTAGGTTGTAAAGATCTATCAGTGTACCACATTTGAAAGAAAATCCATGAAATTTATGTATTTTTTTCTATCTAATAAAATTCCGTACTTTCAGTGCAAAGACAAAAAAGGAAGACATTCAATCAAAATTGGAGATTTTATATCCCGTGTATTTCTTAATGGATTGTCTTGAAAATATGTGATAGTTTGGATTACCACTGTCCGAGCTACAGATAGTGGAAAATTGTTACTGTCACTCCTATTAATAACACAGTGTGTCCTGCGGGTTGTTTTAGCCGCACGACACACTACCGTACTATATATAATATTTATTATAGTCAGCTTAACTTCATAAAACAAACACTCGAGACAAGATTGTGAATCACATCCTGTACTGTGACAGTTATTTTAACATTTTCAATAGTTTTTCAATTTATACAAAACATAGATATCATCTGCAATAACAACGCTATGAAAAGTGTGGCGAGGTAAATTAACACAGACACATAAAAACTACATTTATTATAAATAACAATTTATATTGTTAGATCAATATTTATGTCACTACTGTTGTCCAGCTGTTTCACCAGTTACAATCTTCGTTTCTTCATTTCTTTTCTTGGATCAATATTTATGTTACATATGATGTCCGTTTGTTTCACGTCGCCAGTTACAATCTTCTTTTATTCATTTCTCTTCTTAAATCAATATTTATGTTACTACTGCTGTCCAGCTGCATCACGTAACCAGTTACAATCTTCTTTTCTTCATTTCTCTTCTCGAATCAATATTTATGTTACTACTGCTGTCCGGCTATTTCATGTCACCAGTTACAACATTCTTTTCTACATTTCTCTTCTTCGATCAATATTTATGTTACTACTGCTGTCCGGCTGTTTCATAACCAGTTACAATCTTGTTTTCTTCATTTCTCTTCTTGAATCAATATTTATGTTACTATTGCTGTCCGGCTATTTCACGTCACCAGTTACAATCTTCTCTTCTTCATTTCTCTTCTAGGATCAATATTTATGTTACATATGTTGTCCGACTATTTCACGTCACTTCTTGGATTAATATTTATGTTATATACGTTGTCCGACTGTTTCACGTCACCAGTTACAATATTATTTTCTACATTTCTCTTCTTGGGTCAATATTTATGTTACTACTGCTGTCCGGCTGTTTCATAACCAGTTATAATCTTGTTTTCTTCATTTCTCTTCTTGGATCAATATTTGTGTTACTACTGCTGTCCGACTGTTTCACGTCACCAGTTACAATATTATTTTCTTCATTTTTCTTCTAGGATCAATATTTATGTTACATATGTTGTCCGACTGTTTCATGTCACCAGTTACAATCTTT
>NW_013671838.1:5250-6130 GCF_000517525.1 Limulus polyphemus | reverse complement strand
ATTTCACGTCACTAGTTACAACATTCTTTTCTACATTTCTCTTCTTCGATCAATATTTATGTTACTACTGCTGTCCGGCTATTTCACGTAACCAGTTACAATCTTCTCTTCTACATTTCTCTTCTTGGATCAATATTTATGTTACTACTGCTGTCCGGCAAATTCACGACACCAGTTACAATATTATTTTCTTCATTTCTCTTCTTGAATCAATATTTATGTTACTACTGCTGTCCGGCTATTTCACGTCACCAGTTACAATCTTCTCTTCTAGGATCAATATTTATGTTACATATGTTGTCCGACTATTTCACGTCACTAGTTACAACATTCTTTACTACATTTCTCTTCTTCGATCAATATTTATGTTACATATGTTGTCCGGCTATTTCACGTCACCAGTTACAATCTTCTCTTCTTCATTTCTCTTCTAGGATCAATATTTATGTTACATATATTGTCCGACTGTTTCACGTCACCAGTTACAGTATTCTTTTGTACATTTCTCTTCTTGGATCAATACTTATGTTACATATGTTTTCCGGCTGTTTCACGTAACCAGTTATAATCTTGTTTTCTTCATTTCTCTTCTTGGATCAATATTTATGTTACTACTGTGGTCCGGCTGTTTCACGTAACCAGTTACAATCTTGTTTTCTTCATTTCTCTTCTTGGATCAATATTTATGTTACATATGTTTTCCGGCTGTTTCACGTAACCAGTTACAATCTTGTTTTCTTCATTTCTCTTCTTGGATCAATATTTATGTTACTACTGTGGTCCGGCTGTTTCACGTAACCAGTTACAATCTTGTTTTCTTCATTTCTCTTCTTGGATCAATATTTATGTTACTACTGTGGTCCGGCTGTTTCACGTAACC
>NW_013671838.1:0-4466 GCF_000517525.1 Limulus polyphemus | reverse complement strand
GCTGTTTCATAACCAGTTATAATCTTGTTTTCTTCATTTCTCTTCTTGGATCAATATTTATATTACATATGTTATCCGACTGTTTCACGGCACCAGTTACAATATTCTTTTCTACACTTCTCTTCTTGGATCAATATTTATGTTACTACTGCTGTCCGGCTGTTTCACGTAACCAGTTACAATCTTGTTTTCTTCATTTCTCTTCTTGGATCAATATTTATGTTACATATGTTTTCCGGCTGTTTCACGTAACCAGTTACAGTATTCCTTTCTACATTTCTCTTCTTGGATCAATACTTATGTTACATATGTTTTCCGGCTGTTTCACGTTAACCAGTTACAATCTTGTTTTCTTCATTTCTCTTCTTGGATCAATATTTATGTTACATATGTTATCCGACTGTTTCCTGTCAACAGTTACAATCTTCTTCTTCTTCATTTCTCTTCTAGGATCAATATTTATGTTACATATGTTGTCCGACTGTTTGGCGACACCAGTTACAATATTCTTTTCTATATTTCTCTTTTATTGTAACTGGTGTCGTGAAACAGTCGGACAACATATGTAACATAAATATTGATCCATGAAGAAAACAAGATTGTAACTGGTTATGAAACAGCCGGACAGCAGTAGTAACATAAATATTGACCCAAGAAGAGAAATGTAGAAAATAATATTGTAACTGGTGACGTGAAACAGTCGGACAACATATGTAACATAAATATTGATCCAAGAAGAGAAATGTAGAAAATAATATTGTAACTGGTGTCGTGAAACAGTCGGACAACATATGTAACATAAATATTGATCCAAGAAGAGAAATGAAGAAAACAAGATTGTAACTGGTTACGTGAAACAGCCGGACAGCAGTAGTAACATAAATATTGATCCAAGAAGAGAAGTGTAGAAAAGAATTTCTCTTCTTGGATCAATATTTATATTACATATGTTATCCGACTGTTTCCTGTCAACAGTTACAATCTTCTTCTTCATTTCTCTTCTAGGATCAATATTTATGTTACATATGTTGTCCGACTGTTTCACGGCACCAGTTACAATATTCTTTTCTACACTTCTCTTCTTGGATCAATATTTATGTTACATATACTGTCCGACTGTTTCACGTAACCATTTACAATCTTGTTTTCTTCATTTCTCATCTTGGATCAATATTTATGTTACATATGTTGTCCGACTGTTTCACGTCACCAGTTACAATATTCTTTTCAATATTTCTCTTTTTGGATCAATATTTATGTTACATATGTTGTTCGACTGTTTCACGACACCAGTTACAATATAATTTTCTACATTTTTCTTCTAGGATCAATATTTATGTTACATATGTTGTCCGAATGTTTCATATCACCAGTTACAATCTTCTCTTCTTCATTTCTCTTCTAGGATCAATATTTATGTTACATATGTTGTCCGACTGTTTCACGTCACCAGTTACAATCTTCTTTTCTTCATTTCTCTTCTTGTATCAATATTTATGTTACTACTGCTGTCCGTTTGTTTCACGTCACCAGTTACAATATTCTTTTCTTCATTTCTCTTCGAGGATCAATATTTATGTTACTAGTGTAGTACGTCTGTTTCATGTACCCAGTTACAATATTCTCCTGTTTCTCTTGTTGAATCAACATTAATAATAATCTGAACATAGTTTCTATACTCAATTGATATCTTTTCCATCTACCTTGTAGCGTCTTTCATTTTTCCTAGCTACAACGAGGGTTTATTTGAGTTTGGTAACATAGACGGCTCTCTCTGGTTTTAAATATGCATCATGTGGGTTGGAAAGGTTATGTTTTCATAGTATGTGCTAGGTATTTAGATAATGTTTCATGTATAATCTGTGGTTTGCATAAATATTTGTCGTTTTTTTTTCTTTGTAAACGAATCTTGGGACAGTCCTAAGGAGTAAACGATACAAATAATTTTATCATTTCGTGGTTCCATTCTCCACACAGTTCCCGAGTCAATCACGGGGATTATCTGTATTCTAAGCACCTGAAAGAGCAGGATTAACCATGAAGTAGAGGTGAAGGCAAGGAAAGATTCGTTCTACGTGAACAGACTCTGAGAAAAAACTTTACGCATTTGCGCACGACGAGGCTAAAACTGCTGACCACTGATTCTCCACAGCGAGCCTGGATGTGTCTCGTTCAAAGTGGACAACGTACGTTGGTAGTCTTAAGTGAGTTTACTAGACAGATGAAAATAGTCTCTCTCACGTCTTCACACACGCAACATTAAAGTAAAAACAACAAAAAAAACAAGAACGAAAAGAGTAAAATTTGAACCAATCTATGAAATTAGCTGATGATAATCAGTCAACATCGTGTTAATAAATCAACAACAATAATTTTTATTTGTTGTATGTTACTTGTAGAGGCGTCACCACTTTCACAGTTAGTAAACACGAATTTGTAAACGTATTTTAGACCACACAATTACAACGTGACCTTATAGCCCCTTTTAGGCCACACATTTGCAACGTGAACTTATAGCCACTTTTTA
Source organism: Limulus polyphemus (assembly GCF_000517525.1). Lineage (NCBI taxonomy): Eukaryota > Metazoa > Arthropoda > Merostomata > Xiphosura > Limulidae > Limulus > Limulus polyphemus. Next base: position 1,939 of record NW_013671838.1, on the reverse strand, counting down.
GCCCACACAACTACAACGTGAACTTGTAGCCACTTATTTTGGCCCACACAATTACAACGTGAACTTGTAGCCACTTTTTTAGCCCACACAATTACAACGTGAACTTGTAGCCACTTTTTTAGCCCACACAATTACAACGTGAACTTGTAGCCACGATTTAGCCCACACAATTACAACGTGAACTTGTAGCCACGATTTAGCCCACACAATTACAACGTGAACTTGTAGCCACTATTTAGCCCACACAATTACAACGTGGTTTCTTTTCTGTACCTTCACGTACATTCAGTATAACTATACACCTAGGTTTGTTTGTTGTTAAGCACAAATCTGCACAATGGACTATCTGTGCTTGTCCACTACGCCGGTTTTTATGTTCCTAAGAAAACAATAAGCGGGCATAACAGTTCTCTGTAACTTTAATCACCACTCATTCTATATACTGATAGTATACAAATCACACACCCACATAAGCAATACATAAGATGAATGAATTAAGTGTAAGCAACAAGAGTTTTCTGTTGTTTTTTTCCTTCGTAGCAGTCCATTATTCCGATTAAAACATTGCAGTAGTCTAAGATCCGCCTTCTTTTCCAAACAATGTGAGCGCGTTAACGAGCAACCGAGCATATGGTTTATTTCTCACCAGATACAAAAAATCACGAGCAATTGGCATCATGGACTCTATCCAGTAAACGACTAGCGTCAAATTGACGGGTTTTGATGAATGAAAATAATTACTTTCCCTGAACAACGTAAGTGCCAGAAATACAATTTAAGTCACTCACACCACACACACTAAGTGTTAAACGGAAATAAAACAGAGCTTAACATTTTTTTTTTTACAATTAAAACATAACATAAAGCATCTTATTATGAATAAGGTCTACCAGTAAAAAAGATTGCATTGGAAGTATCTTAGACAAAATATAAACTTATATATATCTGTGTATTTCATAACTGTATTTGAAAATTGTATGTGACTGTTCACGTACTATATGAGAACCTCGTGTTTCGAGGTGGTAACGGAAGAATTTAGACGATAGTTTAAAATGTTTTTGTACTTTGATACCTTTCATATTTAGAGGTATAAACTGAACAGCTTAGACGATAGTTTAAGGCGTTTTTGTACTTTGATACCTTTCATATTTAGAGGTATAAACTGAACAGCTTAGACGATAGTTTAAGGTGTTTTTGTATTTTGACACCTTTCATATTTAAAGGTATAAATTGATGTGCTTAGACAATAGTTTAAGGTAACACAATTGTTTATGAGAAACCAACGTTGATAAGCATATAATAAATACCTAAAAGTGACACGGTAGCCAGTCTTAAAATACAATAAGACATTTAGTCATGGATTTACTGAATAAAGATAAAAACCGCGAGACACGTTGGATGTCTTTGTGTCATGATGATGTAATAATATAGGTGAAAGTATGGAAATAATCTAATAAAATCCCTTTAAAGTATAAATATGGATGAAGAAGTAGAGGGAAATATTCCTAATAGATGGCGTGAAATTATTCAAGTTAACACCATATGTATATTTGATCAAGTAGTCTTAAGGTCTTAGCATTTTACGTCCGTAAACTTACAGCTGACACACCGAGAAATGTCTATAAATGGATAAACCATCATTCTCCCATTCGATAATGTATATAAACCACGTGACTAATGTCTATAAATGGATAAACCATCACTCTACCATTCGATAATGTAGATAAACTACGTGAGCAATGTCTTTAAACGGCTAAATCATCAGTCTACCACTTGATAATGTAAATAAACCACGTGACCAATGTCTTTAAACGGATAAATCATCACTCTACCACTTGATAATGTAAATAAACCACGTGACCAATGTCTTTAAACGGATAAATCATCACTCTACCACTTGATAATGTAAATAAACCACGTGACCAATGTCTTTAAACGG
>NW_013671837.1:55232-57183 GCF_000517525.1 Limulus polyphemus | reverse complement strand
ATTGTTCGTTATTATTGACGATTTTCAAATAGTTATGTTCATAATTAAATAGAACAAAAACTTCCCAAAACAACGTGTTTAGGTAATAAAACAAACAGTTCACAATATAAGCCAAGAAAATCCACTCTTTATCAGCCTAACAGACAGACAAATAGATAGATAGAACTGCGTTATAGCTTCCCTACGACAAAATTGGAAGTTATTTGTAAAGTGCCCCCCAGTAGCACAGCGGTATGTCTGCGGACTTACAACGCTAGAATCCGGGTTTCGTTACCCGTGGTGGGCAGAGCACAAAAAGCCCATTGTGTAGCTTTTATGCTTAATTACAAATAAACAACTATTTGTAAAGCGGAAAAAAGAAACATTTTAAAATTAACAATCAGAAGTACGCCCAACTTGACCTCAGAGGACTTTCATCATTTTAGCTCCAAATTTCATTTATCAACTTTGTGTGACGTTGATATCGAAATGAAAAAATGCCAAAATTTACTATCAATCAAAGAAAGGAATTTTTACCATAAATTCGAGGTTTGATCCCTGCGGTGAACATTGCCCGGGCAACTCATTGGTGCAGCTGTGCGCTTAAATACAATGCCAACAGTTAATACAATTTATTTACAAGTCTACTTTACGTTTCCAAACGTTAGTCTTAGCTTGACTGACTACAACGTTATCTGGGTCATTGAGCACTGCCATCTTTCGTATTACTAAATAAAACTAGAGATAAAGTAGTAAACTGTTGTAATTATTGCGGTTGCAAAAACGCATTAAATATTTTTTTTTAAGATAGTAATGAATAAAAATAAATAATTACTGGATGATCGATAAATGTGACGTCTTTTAATTAACTACTTTCGACACTTTTATGGGAAAGACCACCAAAATATTGTGTACATGTTACAAAATACGTAGCCTAACTAGCACTGGATATGGCAGACGTAATGTTGACCTATCAGAACAAATTCTTCTTTGCTTTCACTCGTAAGTTTTTACAATTACCTGGCATACGAAACGCTCTTCTTTTCTTTTTTTTTTTTTTTTCAAGATGTACTTTCTTATTTATGATCCACATTTTAAGAGTCTCGTCAACTTTTTTTTTTTTCAGTGTTTGACTTCACTTAGTGCTAATTGAAGGAACGTTAACATAATAAACAATATGAAAACAGGCCACGAGTCTTCAGGAATATATACTGTATTTACTCAATGCTTTCCTTTACAACTTCTTCGGAAATAACAGTACTAGGCCTAGGTTTTACGAATGTGGTGATGATTTTAAACCAGTCTAAGCCTAGTATTGTCAGTCAAGATTGAGAACTTGTATCGGTCCCGTGAAGAAGCTGTAAAATAAATAACTAGAATTTGTTTTTGATGTAAAATCATCTTTAAGTGTTCCTGTACTTCACAGTCACTTTTGCCATGTAACTCTTGGCGTAAAAGGAGGCTGGAAATTTAAATATTAAATTCCAGTATATAATTAATTTATTTTTGTATCATCCCAGAGTGAGTGAATCTTTTAAATTCTTTCTCAATGATTACAACAGGAACTTACCAAATGTTAACAACACGATAGAGTTTGTTTGTTTGTAATTAAGCACAAAGCTATACAATGGACTATCTGTGATCTGCCAACCACGGTATCGAAACCCGGTTTCTAGCGTTGTAAGTCCGAAGACATACCGCTATGCCACTGGGGGGCGCACGATAGAGATAGCTAGATGTGCATAAGTCTTTGGGATTACTAACATTTAGCCTAAATCTTCAAACTGAAGTCTTATGGCTGTTCCTATATTTCTTATTATAACAACTTGACTGGAGTCGGATTTTTAAGTGTTTATATTTCCATAGAAACATTTATCATTGCAAAAATTAACTTATAAAAATATTTAATTTAAAACCAATATATTCTCTGATTGAAATTACTTATTCACATGATGACGACATTAATTTCCCA
>NW_013671837.1:51047-54829 GCF_000517525.1 Limulus polyphemus | reverse complement strand
TTTATCAGAACTACTTAACCAACTATCAGAACTACTTAACCAACTATCAGAACTACTTAACCAATTGTCAGAACTACTTAACCAATTGTCAGAACTACTTAACCAATTATCAGAACTACTTAACCAACTATCAGAACTAGTTAACCAACTATCAGAACTACTTAACCAATTATCAGAACTACTTAACCAATTGTCAGAACTACTTAACCAACTATCAGGACCTACTTAACCAACTATCAGAACTTACTTAACCAACCATCAGAACTACTTAACCAATTATCAGAACTACTTAACCAATTATCAGAACTACTTAACCAGTTGTTAGAACTACTTAACCAATTGTCAGAACTACTTAACCAACTATCAGAACTACTTAACCAATTATCAGAACTACTTAACCAATTATCAGAACTACTTAACCAATTGTCAGAACTACTTAACCAACTATCAGAACTACTTAACCAACTATCAGGACTACTTAACCAACTATGAGAACTACTTAATCAACAATCAGAACTACTTAACCAATTATCAGAACTACTTAACTAACAGTCAGAACTACTTAACCAATTGTAAGGACTACTTAACCAACTATCAGAACTACTTAACCAACAATCAGAACTACTTAACTAACTATCAGAACTACTTAACCAATTATCAGAACTACTTAACCAACTATCAGGACTACTTAACTAACGATCCGAACTACTTAACCAACTATCAGAACTACTTAACCAATTGTCAGAACTACTTAACCAATTGTCAGAACTACTTAATCAATTATCAGAACTACTTAACCAACAATCAGAACTACTTAACTAACTATCAGAACTACTTAACCAATTGTCAAAACTACTTAACCAACTATCAGAACTACTTAACCAATTATCAGAACTACTTAACTAACAGTCAGAACTACTTAACCAATTGTCAGGACTACTTAACCAACTATCAGAACTACTTAACCAACTATCAGAACTACTTAACCAATTATCAGAACTACTTAACCAATTATCAGAACTACTTAACCAATTGTCAGAACTACCTAACCAACTATCAGAACTACTTAATCAACAATCAGAACTACTTAACCAATTGTCAGAACTACTTGTTTGCTGTTCAAAATACCTTCACTTCTATCAAGCATATAGTATATATTCAATTTCTAATAATGCAGTGCGACAAGTAAACACTTATTAAAGTTTATCTTACAATATATCATACGTCACGGTTATTTTCTAATGTAACACCAGGCAGTGTATTTTATTTGTTTGTTTTGAATTTCGCGCAAAGCTACACGAGGGCTGTCTGCGCTAGCTGTCCCTAAGACAAGAGGGAAGGTAGCTAGTCATCACCAACCACCACCAACTCTTGGGCTACTCTTTTAGCAAGGAATAGTGGGATTGACCGTCACATTATAACGCCCCCACGGCTGAAAGGGCGAACATGTTTGGTGAGACGGGGATTGCACGTCAAGCGCCCTAACCACCTGGCCATGCCAGGCCCCAGCCAGTGTAATCTATAATATATATATATATCCCACAATACATGTTATGGTTATCCTACAATACAATACATGTTATGATTATCCCACAATACAATACATGTTATGGTTATCCTACAATACGATATATGTTATGGTTATCCTACAATACGATACACGTTATGATTATCCTACAATACTATGCATGTTATGATTATCCTACAATACGATCCACGTTATGATTATCCTACAATACGATACATGTTATGGTTATCCTACAATACGATACATGTTATGGTTATCCCACAATACAATACATGTCATGATTATCCTACAATACGATACATGTTATGGTTATCCTACAATACGATACATGTTATGGTTATCCTACAATACGATACATGTTATGGTTATCCTACAATGAAATATATGTTATGGTTATCCTACAATACGATACATGTTATGGTTATCCTACAATACGATACATGTTATGGTTATCCTACAATGAAATATATGTTATGGTTATCCTACAATACGATACATGTTATGGTTATCCCACAATACGATACATGTTATGGTTATCCTACAATACGATACACGTTATGGTTATCTTATAACGTAAAATACATCAGAATTATCCTCCAATAGAACACGTTCCAAGGTTATGTTACAATATAACACATGTTACCGTCCCCTTATAATGTAAGACATCACAGTTATCCTCCAACAGAACACGTTCCAAGGTTATGTTACAATATAACACATGTTACCGTCTCCTTATAATGTAAGACATCACAGTTGTCCTCCAGTATGAAATATACCAAGGTTATCCTACAATATATATATATATATATGGTCTGGTTATCCTACAATATATATATATATATATATATATATGGCCTGGTTATCCTACAATCTAACAGATATCGTGGTTACTTTCCAGTTCTTAATTCAACAGCATAAAATGTTTAATAATTGAATAAACTGGTGAATTTTGAATTTTTTAATGTAATTTTTTCAGGGAATCAGCCAAATGTCTTAACAAGTAATATTTCAACATATAAAGAGGATCCAGGAAAGCCCCCTAAGTACGTTCTCGTGTATTAAGTTGTGTTGATACTACGTGCACATTCGTAAGGTTGTTTTGAATGACTCGCTATCCAAGTGCTCTTGATATCCAAAGTGCTGTAACTTCCGACAAACGCTGCGCTATTTATTTTATTTTTTTTACGGTCGTGTCTGATTCATTCTTTTGTCTGCGACGATTATAACACGTGGACATGCAAACAAATATGGCGATATCAAGTTTCGACGTGTATACGTTGGAATATCTGACACCATAAACATGATGAAGTGGTCGGATTCATTTCGCTACTTTTATCAAGTTCTAGAGACCCGGGTTATCCCAAACAAGGGGCGGGTATTGACGGATCTGGTTACCAAGCTAATCAGTATCTTGCACCTTGAAAAGAGAAAATTCTCACACAAGTGTACTCCAACTGAATTTTAACATAACTTGAAAGTTTGTGCGAGAGGGAAATAGCTATGGAACTTAGTCAAGAGTACGTTTTTCCACCAGTTTGACGTCTAAGGATAGTTTGTGTTTGATGAAGGATGCGACTGTTAAAATGATGACTCTAGGTAAAGTATTTTATCTTCACGTTACAAAAGGCGTTTGTTGCTACATATATCGTTTTTCATATAGAAAAAGGTTGTTAACAACAGAAAAAGGCATTTTCAGGCATTTAAGGATACGTTGATTTTGTTTTTTAATTAAACCTTTTTCTCCTTTGTATTATTAAAGTATATAAAACTTACTTTTATTACAAGCCGTTAACTAACCAGTATAAGCAAAGTGAGACTTATGGTGATGTATTTATAATGGATATGCGGTTGCTGTAGCAATACACACATATAAGCTTCGAGTGTGCTGTTTCCAGTTGCTGGACTCGTGTGTTGCTGACATAAATAGAGTATTAAACCCTTTCCAGTTGCTCAACCCTTGTGTTACTACTGATACAGCTAGAACATGAAACAGTTTCCAGTTGCTTAACTCGTATGTTACTGATATAGCTAGAACATGAAACAGTTTCCAGTTGCTGGATTCATGTGTTACTGACATAGCTAGAACATAAACCGTTTCCAGTTGCTGGATTCATGTGTTACTGACATAGCTAGAACATAAACCGTTTCCAGTTGCTGGATTCATGTGTTACTGACATAGCTAGAACATAAACCGTTTCCAGTTGCTTAACTCGTTTGTTACTGATATAGCTAGAACATGAAACAGTTTCCAGTT
>NW_013671837.1:44522-50098 GCF_000517525.1 Limulus polyphemus | reverse complement strand
TCTGATTGCGAGTCGAGCGCCCTAACCACCTGGCCATGCCGGGCCCCCACAGGTTTAGTACGTCAACCATAATGATTTCTAACAAGCATCGTATTTCTAATCATCGTGTTCTTTGTTTAGTTCTTGACAAGACACATTTTACAAACTAGAATTAATCACATTGTTCAGGAGTTCACTAGGTCCTTAAAGCAAAGAAACAAAAAAACCATTAATTTGGTGTTTTAAACTTGATCAGTACTTTAAGTCACCTTGGACCTTCTTATCTGTAGCCCGACTAGCTAACCACTGGACCATATCTGGCTTAGGATATCAATTTGTAAAAAGTATATTACAAACAATTTTCATAAATAATAACCAACAAATAGCTTTATATTTCTCTGTTTGTTTGAGTCATTAACAGAAAACTACTAATCTATTTTTACTTTAGATTTTATACGTGTGTCTACTTGCTATCTAAAATAATCATACATTTCGTTACACGATAACAAATGGAGAAAGCTTTAAAGATGGGTTTTCGTTTATTGTTATAGTTCAGATTTCCTCCAATAGAGGATGAGCAAATATTGGAAAACACATGTTTCAGTGATGTCTTACGACCAAGAATTCATGGTTGCTAGATCGCTCTGAAATTATGGAATTATGATAATAAAAAAACTAATTGGGAAATATACAGAGCAATAAAAAATAAAAGACGGATTTCCAGCAAAAGGGGGCAATTAACAATTACGAAATGAAAATAGCGAGAAAAAAACACGTTTATATTCGTATCATTTGTTTGTTTTGGTTCCTGCTAAGCTTGTTAGTACTGCTTAGATGGTCGTTATTATTGTCCAACTCAGGTCAAACCCTCTATTTTTATTTTTTTTTGACAGTGCGTCCTATTATTAACTTGTGTAGGCTAAGAAGTAATTCCTCTACATGGAATCATACTTAACACAATGCATATGTTGTAGTGTTATTATGGTCTACATCTGTGTAAAATGATTCATTAATTGTACACAGCGATGAACGTTTCTTCATTAATTCATTCAACGCGCATGATTATATACGTTATCAAGATAAACGCATGTTATAAATACTTTCATACCGTCTTAATGATTTGTTCGCACTTTCACCCACTCTAAGCTCTTAATTAAAAGCCTCGTAAATTAAAACATGTTTTGTTGTAACGTGGGTTTGCCAGCGTGGGTAGAACTAACGTTGAATCTTCACTGGTTCGACCTGATGATGTCTTGAGGTGAGGGGAGGAGGAGGTCACGTTTCAGTCTTTATCGAGTCGGTGAAGGTCTCAGCTTAGCGACGAAACGTTGTCCACTACAAGACTCCAGGAAGATGGATTTCCACTGAAAATTCATCGCTAGTTTCACTAACAACTATTTTATGTGAGCTCAAGCTTTTTAAAAAAATATGTCATCTGTTTAGCATAGAGATCGAAACGTCGTCCAATGCAAGACTCCAGGAAGACGGATTCCATTGAAAATTCATCGCTTGTTCCATTAAAAACTATTTCAATATGAGCTCAAACTTTCTTTTTAAAGATGTATCATCTCCTGCTCAGCAGAGAAATCAAAAAGTTTTACACCACAAGACTCTGGAAAGATGGAGTCCTTTGAAACGCTAGATCTACTAAAAACTATTTCAATGTGAGCTCAAACTTTCTTTTTAAAGATGTATCATCTCCTGCTCAGCAGAGAAATCAAAAAGTTTTACATCACAAGACTCCGGAAAGATGGAGTCCTTTGAAACGCTAATTCTACTAAAAACTATTTCAATGTGAGCTCAAACTTTCTTTGAATATATATCTTTTCCTGTTCATGGACGTTTATCGAACATGAGTTTAAAAATATTTCTCGTTATTAGAAATGTTACTCGAACTGTCAAAACATTCTTGTGGTTCTGAAATTAGTAAATGACCATTAATAATAGTTTGTGTGAGCCATGGTAAACATTGCGTTAAATACGAAGCCAATGTGAAAAAAACCAAACAATGTATTCTTCTTCGCTTTGTTTCGGAACATTATTATAAAGATATCCTTCTACTGACAATTACATTATCCTAAAATATATATATATATATATTCTTTAATTTCTTTTCAGGCACATTGGGCTTCCACATCAAGATTGAAAAACAAAAACAACATTTTCTTGGCACACTGAAAGATAAAATCTTTCTTAGAGATTTCAGTCGAAACTAGTTTTGATAACACTAGACCTGATGATGGTAACTAAGTTACCGAAACTATTCGGCTGAAATTTCCAATAAAGATTTTATCTTTCAGTGAGCCTAAAAAAAAAAAAAAAAAAAAAAAAAACGTCGTTCTTATTTTTTAAACTTAATACATTTCTCTGTCTCCATTAGTTATGCAGACAATATTGTAGTTCCTAACTGATTTATAATCTGTAAAACAATATTATAGTACTGTAGAACGTCCATATTTAATTTTCTTGGTTTGTTCTACTCTTCCATTCCTTTAAGTATCAAATAAATCACAATAAGAGCTTTTTTTAGAGAATATTTTTAATTCCACTTTACATTTAATGGCACAGCTTTGGGCGAAATAGGAATCATTATACACAGTCAAGTATTTCTTATTTTTTATCATAGAGCAATTTTAAATAACTCCTGCTGCTGCACCAGACACGATGTTTTTTTTTATTAATATCTCCGGTAGATGGCGTTAGACTCCTGATCTGTTTTTAACCTAAATTTGAAAAGGAAATATATATGTATATACATAAATTATTTCTCAATTTGAACTTTTTGTAATAAGAATTCGCGTTTGAATATAATTAATAAAATTAGTGTATCATACAAAATATTGTTTCACGTCGTTGTTCAATTTGGTTATCAAATGGAATGTTGGATAACACACAAGTCTAAACTGTTAAAGTTGTTAATTTAGTGGATGTTAAATCATTATCGAGATAGTTTCTTACATTTATGAATAACAATAAATAATAAAACAATTACGTTTGTTGATTTACAGTTCAGCTATATTACGTTAACTTCACCAAAAAAAAGGGGGGGAAGAAAATCCTTAGAGTGCGACCTCTACATTTTTGTAAACACTTGTAACTAATTTGTTTGCCTAATTTCACACGTTTATTGTAAGTGTTTTAGTGTAGTTTACCAAATAACTAGGCAGAAAACTTGACCATTCTAAGACTGGAAGAAGAAAGACATTATAAGGTCTGTCTAAAATATATCCAAAATCTGTCCATGCAGGTGGTTTTAGAAACATCCGTTATTTTTTATTTTACATTTTTTATATTCGAGAATCAGAAAGGTAGAGGGCTACGAAAACCTTCGGTTAATTTGGAAGACTATATTTGTTCTTAAAACAAAAACTAAATTATTTATTTGAACACCTTTAGTTGGGAATAGGGTACTTCAAAGAAGTTTTAGTTTTGGGGGAGCTATAGTTATTTTAAACAATAGTCACGTCAAAACTAAAGTCCACAAATAACTGATAAAGATAGCTAATTACTTCGTTTCTTAGACTTAAATGGACTGCTTTTATATTTACTTTCTTGGACTATCTCGGTCAGCTCGCACTGTGACGTTCCAATCACAAACTACTTACTACGTTCAGGCTTAAACTATGTAGAAGGCAATGATGGTTAAAAAGGTCTTATGGTGTATAAAAAAATACCAAAATACAGTTATGCCCGCGCTTCTGTATAGCCAGCCCCCCACAGTGGCACAGCGGCATGTCTGCGGAGTTACAACGCTAGAAACCGGGTTTCGATACCCGTGGTGGGCAGAGCACAGATATCCTATTGTGTAGCTTTGTGTTTAACTTCAAACAAACTGTATAGTTAAGAATTATTGTTCCCCTTGAGCTGCTAATACCATCTCTGAATTACGAACTCAGATGCACCATTATCAGATGTCCTGCCGTATTTATCAGATTTTGCAGTAAGAACAATGTTTTTAGGTAGGGAAATTCAACTATATCTACAAAATACGGCTATATCTACTTATCTATTTTTTATACACCAGAAGAGTAGATATAGTTGAATTTCCCTACCTAAAAACATTGTATAAGTAGATATAGCCGTATTTCATAGTTTTTCGTGTGGTAGAAGAGTTGACACAGACCTGTTTCCTCACCTCTACACATTGAAAAAGCAAATATAGCCATCTTTAACTAGCCGTATTTCATCTCTTTCCCTTTTTTACGCGTGGAAAGAGAAAATATTTCACTACATTTCCCGCTAGAAGGGGGGGGTAAAGCTGATTTAATTTTGTCCCTTTAACACGCTGAAAAAAAATGATTGAAGCTGTATTTATCAAACTCTTAGTAACATGATTTGATGCAGAAGTCCTAATGAGTAAAACGTCATCATCGTGTAAAAAACACTTATCAAACACAAAACAGCCTGTCATTTACAATCTCAAACCCAGGAAACCACGATGAACGCCGAGAATCGCAGGTCTTGTGTGTCTGTTCAACGAATCTTTTAATATTGCTATGTACCATGAACTGGTGAGTAAACTTTTCTAATTAATATACGTCCCCCCACAGGAATGCACACTGCCTGCTACAAGTGCCGGATCTGTAATGTTCAGCATGCTTCATTTCCTCATTACATGTGAAGTTACGTGAATGATAACGTTAACCGTTGTGCGATTCGTCGCAGACCGTTTGTATAATGACCGTATTATTCCTATCACGTTATCACGTGCCACGTGATATAACTTACCAAAATCTAGATGTCATTTTACGTGACTGTTCTTAGCTGATTCTAACTGGATACACTAGAAAACACGAGGGAAAGAGAAGTTGGTAAAGATACCAAAAATAAAACATCAACAAAAGATTCCTTAATGACATATTAACAATATATTGGTTATAGTTCTCTGTGGCCCCCATTGGCACAGCGGACTTAAGATGCTGGTAACCGGGTTTCGATACCCGTGGTGGGCAGAGCACAGATAGTCCATTGTGTAGCTTTGTGCATAACTTCAAACAATGGGCCCGGCATGGCCAGGTGGTTAGGGCACTCGACTCGCAATCTATGGGTCGCGGGTTCGAATCCCCGTCACACCAAACATGCTCGCCCTTTCAGCCGTGGGGGCGTTATAATGTGACGGTCAATCCCACTATTCGTTGATAAAAGAGTAGCCCAAGAGTTGGCGGTGGGTGGTGATAAGTAGCTGCCTTCCCTCTATTCTTATACTGCTAAATTAGGGACGGCTAACGCAGATAGCCCTCGTGTAGCTTTGCGCGAAATTCAAAACAAACAAACAAGTACAAACAAAAAGTTCTCTGTGAAAAGTTTCAAAAATAATCGTCGTTATCAAATAAAAACCTCATTAGGCTTGTTACTGTAATCTTTAGTCTAACAGTTTAAATATATAATGGCTAGACGGAAGTACTTAATAATGCTAAGAACATTATTTTTAACGTATTAATGGAAAACTCTGGTCTGATTAAATTGATGTAACGGTAAGGATGTACGAACACTGACTTACACGGGACTGCGAATTTAAACTTCATAAAAGTTGTTTTAGTTTTAATAACAGATTTTCCATATTTTAGCTATGCATATTTCAAAAATAATATTATTAT
>NW_013671837.1:38289-43522 GCF_000517525.1 Limulus polyphemus | reverse complement strand
ACATACAGTAGGTAATGCATTCTCTCTAGTTCTCATTAAAATAATGATAACATTTTCCGGATTCTCTCTAGTTCTCATTAAAATAATGATAACATTTTCCGGATTCTCTCTAGCTCTCATTAAAATAATGATAACATTTTCCGGATTCTCTCTTGTTCTCATTAAAATGGTAAAAATATTTTTCGAATTCTCTCTAGTTATTATAAGAAAAAATTCACGAGATGGGTGGGGGAGTGGAGGGAAAGATCATGCGACCTTGGAGTGACACAAAAACATCTATAATTCAATAGTCTATCATTAGAGTACCTGTCTTGCACAAGAGAACGAGAAGGTTGGTTGAGGACAGCAAAAAAGGTGACATTCAACACAACACATCGCCCAAAATAAATAATACTCCGAGTCGACAGCTGTCACAAAACTCTTGACTACCTGCCCCGAGAGGGCGTGGTTTATCGCGACCACCTGCAGGCTTTTATTTTACAGAACCACACTACATGCTTTATCCCAATTTATCTGACGGTAGACAAGATTTTGTATATTTGCGGATGTCTTCTTGACCAGAACGACCTCTATGAAGAAAGACTCTAACAAGCATGAAATGCCTTAAAGGTGTTTCAAATCGGGAAACCATGAATAATAAGAACGTGTCTAAAATTTAAAAGGACAAGTAAAAAATTATTTCTTGTCACGTTTTTGATTGCAATGCATGTGAATTTCAACGCCATCAATTAAAACACAAATCCTCAGCTCACACGCAAAGCAAATAAACAAACAAAACTTTTCAAAACTAAATCCAGTTTCAGCTGAAGATTTCCATCTTCAAATGGGCAGAATTAATGGCTTGTGTTACAAACCATGAAGAAGCCAATTTAACTTAAAAAAGGATTGTGTTGATTGAAAACATGATGTTTCTCGAAAGGCTGACTCGGTATTTCAATTTGTGACTTGTTTACTCATTTATTGTTGTTGTGTTTTATTTTAAGATTGTACTGGAAATCAAGTAGCAGATTATTTTAAACTCAAATATGTTATTTGTCTTTTTTTGTTTGTCATAAAGCTCTTGTAAAAGGTAAAGTAGCACATATCAACATATCAAAAATTGAAAGGAAATGAAACCCGGAAAATGTTATCATTATTTTAATGAGAACTAGAGAGAATCCGGAAAATGTTATCATTATTTTAATGAGAACTAGAGAGAATTCGAAAAATGTTTTTACCATTTTAATGAGAACTAGAGAGAATTCGAAAAATGTTATCATTATTTTGTTACTCAGTCTTAAACATGTTCTAAAGAAGGATCACGTCACTCAATCTTACACACATTCTGAAGAAGGGTCACGTTACTCAATCTTACATATGTTCTAAGGAAGGATCACGTTACTCAATCTTACATATGTTCTAAAGAAGGATCACGTTACTCAATCTTACATATGTTCTAAAGAAGGGTCACGTTACTCAATCTTACATATGTTCTAAGGAATGATCACGTTACTCAATATTACACACATCCCAGAGATAGTTCATATTCGACTGAATTATTCAAATCCTATGAGTTATTAAATGTTTAATTAAACGATCTTTCAGACACAGACACTAACTACACGTACATAAGAACGCAGCTGATTTTAATAATGTAGCAGCATCTCATGAAGTAAATCAGGCTTTATGCATTTGCGATTAGTTGACTGAAAAACAAATATCCAAATGTAAATTTTACAGCAAAACTTATCTCACTCAACACATTGATAAGCTAAGTCTCCCCAACCCGGTTAACTGTCCTTATATCACAAAATGATGAATTTTATATGACTAAACGTATAGTAATTTATAAGTAGCGGTCTCCTCATGTAGCCAAAATAGTATAGTTATGGTAGCTGACGTCATCTAGAAAGTTACCTGGTTGGATCTTCATCCTCTGTAAAACCTTCGACAGAAAGAACGTTTGTCTCATTGCCAAGTCTCGAATAACTGAACGAAATCTGTTGTGGAAGAAAAAAAATGTTTAAATACAAAATTTTTAATCAACTAAATTGCGAAAGTTTTTCTTTCATTCTATTTCATCGTAGCTGCTAATCGATCACTTAATAATAGTGAGAAATTCAGAACATATAACTTAAATTAAATCGAACGTGTGAAATAAAAATAGTTGAATTTGTTTATAGTTGTGATGAGTTCTGTAGCTTAACTATCGTGTTGTTGAATTCACCGAGTTGTATACAAATAATAATTCCACTTTCCGGAATCTCGCTAGTTCTAATTAAAATAACAATAACACTTTCCGGATTTTCTCTAGTTCTCCTTAAAATAATAATATCACTTT
Source organism: Limulus polyphemus (assembly GCF_000517525.1). NCBI lineage: Eukaryota > Metazoa > Arthropoda > Merostomata > Xiphosura > Limulidae > Limulus > Limulus polyphemus. The sequence continues at coordinate 41,202 of NW_013671837.1, read as the reverse complement.
CCGGTTTTCTCTAGTTCTCGTTAAAATAATAACAACATTTTCCGGATTCTCTCTAGTTCTCATTAAAATAATGATAACATTTTCGAATTCTCTCTAGTTCTCATTAAAATAATGATAACATTTTTCGAATTCTCTCTAGTTCTCATTAAAATAATGATAACATTTTTCGAATTCTCTCTAGTTCTCATTGTGATCCTTTTTTAGAACATGTTTAAGACTGAGTAACGTGATCCTTCTTCAGAATGTGTGTAAGATTGAGTGACGTGATCCTTCTTTAGAACATGTTTAAGACTGAGTAACGTGATCCTTTTTCAGAATGTGTGTAAGATTGAGTGACGTGATCCTTCCTTAGAACATGTTTAAGACTGAGTAACGTGATCCTTCTTCAGAATGTGTGTAAGATTGAGTGACGTGATCCTTCTTTATACTGTTGCTTAGGCCACATGGACAGCCTTTGCCTTTGAATTCGTGGGTTTTCACTTGTTACAAGACGCCGAACTTCGCTTACCACCGCTAGGGTATGACTTAATGCAGTCTCTTTCTAGGTGGTCCTGGTGCCTCAATTTGATCCATATTCCTTTGGTTTCCAGCGTCATTAAGAACAATGTATATCTCCGTCTTGGAAAATCTAAAATCCCCAAGCTAGAATGTCTTTATGATCTGAGTTTATGAATATTTTGCGTCGGAAACGGCTTTTACATACTTTTACATATTTAGACCTCAGAGCTAAAGAAACGTTCTGGAGTTAAACTGTTTTATTATCAAACCGAAGTTAGAATATGTGCATGTACTGTATTACCAAAATTATCTTAAATACGTAAAATATTAAAGTAGAATCTATTCTAAAACTGAAAATGAAGCTTTGTTATTATAAGACAAATAGAAACAGCGCCGAAGAAAGACTGAGAATGTATTCTAAAGCATCATCTAGAAAAAAAGAGAGAAAGAGGAAGCAGTAGATATCTAAATAGCACCGACACCATGTTGATATACCCTGCCTAAATCGATCTTTAAAAAATAATAATAATAATAATAATCCCACCTTGTGATATAACACAGCTACGAAGACGCCAGTTTCACCTTCTTTCTTTTCCACAATACTACTCTCCTCGCGTTATTTATCATGCAAACTCCCCACCTAGCGGCTCTCATCGTAAGCTCCCAGATTTGTTAACCCTCGTGCTTTAGTCTCGGCTCAACCTGCGCAAAACCCGATTTGTGGAAAAAGTTGGCAGTGAAGGGACAAAAACCTGTAGAATTGTTGAAAAATATGTGGACAAATAAACTGAGTTCGCTTGAATATTTATCAAACTCGACCAGCAAAGAATTTTACATAAACGAAAAAGACAAAAAGAAAACAGATAAGCAGCAGCAAAAAAGTACACAAAATAACAAGTTTTATTTAAAAGTTCACGTCTGTGACAGTGTGCTGTTATTATTCAAGCTGGATATTTCAAAGGCAACAAAACCATGTAACAGTTTAAAAAATTGTGAAGATTTTGTAATGATAGATAAAATATATAATGGTTATAGTTGTCTATGAAGAGTACCACGTCACTCAAAAAAAAATCACTGTTGCTATCATCACTACTTCAAATAAAAGAAACATTAAATTTATCACTATAATCGTCAATCAAACAGTTTTACAAAATAGTGGTTAAAATGAAGTATTGTTTATTAGATTATTAATGGAAAAAACTCTGGTCTAAATAACTGCTGCAACCATTCTCAGTTACACAAGTTTAACTCAACCATGTTATCATTACGTCGTGGTTAAAATGAAGTATTGTTTATTAGATTATTAATGGAAAAAACTCTGGTCTAAATAACTGCTGCAACCATTCTCAGTTACATAAGTTTAACTCAACCATGCAACAATGTTATCATTACGTCACGTTACTCAATCTTACACATATTCTGAAGATGATTGATGTTACCCAGTCTTACATTCTGTGGAAGGATTATTATTCAATCTTACACACGTTCTGCAGCGTAATCGAAAATATCTTTTTCGGGAAATGCGACATAAGTCATGTGTAAACATGTTTATTCCAAAACATATCATTTCAACTAACGCCTATCTTAAGCAGCTAGAGAATAAAACGGGTATTCATGCACTCCATATAAAGACATACCCGGAAAGTTGATGGACACAGCGCCTATGGAAGCAAATGCAGGGAGAAGTGTCGTGCTTTAGACATGGCAGCCGTACGACGGAGCCTCTTCAAATGGTAACTACGCTGCAGTGTTATTGTCAAGATGCACGGTTGCCAGATGGAACATGACCGGACGTAGCAACATGGTCTATAACGAGGCGGTGAGGCTCTAAAATCGTTTTAGTATAACGTACTCATCCTCTGTATAATATACATTCACACACACATAACAGACTCTTTAGTCCGCTAAATCTCGAGTAGAATTTTATGATTGTTTTTAACTTGTTATATCTGGTTATTTACGCTTCAACGATAGAGTTTTTATAATAAATTTTCTAAAGATGAAACACGTTTTGTGCAGCTCTTAATGAGAAATGGCATGAAAATTAACCAAGCTATTGTTTTCTTATAACAGAGAGGATGATGAACAATGGGGATGACAAGAACTACCGAAGAATGATCTTCATGCACGACATCAGTTCCAGAATATTCGTGTTCAAAGACTTGGCCTAAAGCTGTTTTAGGGATAAGTAAAAACTGTCTATGACACGTAAGTCGCACGTTCGTATGATCACGATAGCACAGGCCTGGGATGGTTTTATTGTCTTGATATTTTACATGTTCTACAGTAATTCCTGCATGCTGAATCCGAAAATGATATCCATTTTTCTCCATCACGTACAGATTTTTTACAAAACGTCATAACGCAATACACAAAAGAAAGACTCATAGTTTTGAGACTGAAAGACGTAGATTT
>NW_013671837.1:27965-37532 GCF_000517525.1 Limulus polyphemus | reverse complement strand
CTAATATGACTTACAGTCCATGTTTTAAAGATACACAGTAAGAATTGAAAGGAAACGAAACGCATTACCTATTGTATGTCAGCTAATATGACTTACAATCCATGTTTTAAAGATACACAGTAAGAATTGAAAGGAAACGAAACGCATTACCTATTGTATGTCAGCTAATATGACTTACAATCCATGTTTTAAAGATACACAGTAAGAATTGAAAGGAAACGAAACGCATTACCTACTGTATGTCAGCTAATATGTCAGCAGAAAATATCTAGATGTATTAGTACAGCTCTTCGTTCATTTAGGGTCATTGTCCCACGGATATTTTGGTGTCATTGCATCATTCGATTGACATCCCCAGTTGCTTTGAATAAGATATATTTGTTAAAAGCGTCACTTCCAGTACGCTTAAAAATTCTGTTACATCTCTCAACTCTCTAAATTGTAGAGAAATAGACTACAGCTGTAAGGTTCAGAACTAGGAATGAAGAACGATTGTGTTGATGACAGATTACCTGTATGTCTGTCTGTCGGTTTTCGTTTCGGCGTTTAGGGAGAGGTCAAAAACACTTGACATATTCCACTCACTGTGATAAAGTTATTTAATAAAAGAAAATCTCGGTTTTCATTTAGGGTGAAATTTATGGTTTTCGTCGTGTGTTATTGTTTTTCATACTACGTTTGTAAGACTAGTGGAAAACTATCACTTACTGGGCAAGCGAGGTGTGTCACAACTGCAGACGTCTAGACAATTTCCTTGGTCTGTTGAACAACAAGTCGGGAAATTTATTTATTTCTGCCTTTCATGTGTTTGTTGAATTTCGCGCATAGCTACTCGAGATATATCTTCGCTAGTTGTCCCTAACTTTGAAATGATAGACTAGAGGGAAAGGAAGCTAGTCAACACCATCCACCGCCATCTCTTTGGCTACTCTTTTACCAATGACTAGAGGGAAAGGAAGCTAGTCAAAACCACCCACCGCCATCTCTTTGGCTACTCTTTTACCAATGACTAGTGGGATTGGTCGTCAAATAATAATGTCCCCATGGCTGAAAGAGCGAGCATGTTCGTTGACGGGGATTTGAACCCGCGACCCTCAGATTGCGAGTCAAGCACCTTAACCGTTAGGTCATGTCAAGCCTGAAGTTTGTAATAACTGTTCGAAGAATACAAACCTGAAGAATATTCAGAGTTTATTTTAACTGGTAAAGAAACATTGTAATTAATTACGTAACTAACGCTTGACCAATGAGAAGACCACTGTAATTAATTACGTAACTAACGCTTGACCAATGAGAAGACCGCATATCTTTGATAGCCATCAGAAATATTCTACAAGCTGTTTGTTCGGGTCTTAAAGCGAGTTTAGAACTCGGCCATTATGTATTATATAACTGCAGGGTGTATATAATTATAGGTGTGTTTAAACTAGCATTTTGTCACAGTTGTCATTTTTTACGTCATAATTAATTACATAGGCCTGCGATGGTTTTATTATCTTGACGTTTTTACATGTTCTACAATAATTCCTGTACGCTGAATCCGAAAATGATATCCATTTTTTCTCCATCACGTACACATTTTTCACAAAACGTCATATGTACTTTTACATAAGTGAATCATTTTCATTGAAATCGGGTCACATTTTGTTATGCTTAAAATCTTGACAATTGCTGGTTATAGATTTCTGTAGACCAATCGCGACGTGAGAGTCTTATCGATCGTTCTAGAACATAGCAAACATAATAATAAAAGAATGTTCCTTGTGGTAAACTAAATAACAATTTGATCTAAGTAAGAGCCTTTTTCTTTCTTCCCGATTTGTAAAAAATCCTTACGTGATAGAAAAAATAAAGATTATTTTCAAAATCTGAATTATGAAAAATCCGTTCTTAAAACCAAAACAACTTTTTGTGAAATTTAAATTCGCTGGCCTGTGTTATTGTAGTAGTGATATCGTCAGTAACAGCTACAGGTAACGAATGTGTGGTGGCAGAACTAAGGAGATTCGATTCTGGATTACAAACAGAATAATATATATATATATTTAAAATTTCAAACTAAGATTTTAGAGAAAGTTCTAATTGGTCACTCAGTCAGCCCTAACTTACCGAAACGACGTTCATTTCAGAATCTCATGGTTCTCTTACTAACCGATACGTAGCGTGAAAAACAACCTGCAGGACACATTGTGTGTTACTAACAGGAGTGATAGTTTAGCGAATTTTCACTTTCTGTAGCTCGAACTGTGTTAATCCAAAACTACCACATATTTTCAGTTGATATGCTCTAGTAGATCCTTACTTCACATACCAAATTTCAAGGCAATCCATTAAGAAATACATAAAACATAAAATATCCAAATTTTAACTGTGTTAATCCAAACTACCACATATTTTCAGTTGATATGCTCTAGTAGATCCTTACTTCACATACCAAATTTCAAGGCAATCCATTAAGAAATACATAAAACATAAAATATCCAATTTTGATAGACTTTCTTCATTTCCTTTTTTTTTCTTCGCCCAGAAGTACGGAAACTTTATTTAATAAAAAACATATTTAACTTTTGTGGATTTTTTTCAAATTTGGTACACTGATAGATCTTTACAACCTACAATAAGGTGTCAAATTTTATCTAAATATAAACCACATGTGCAAAATTATTCAACAAAAACCGGTTAATTTTGACCAAATTTTTTTCGCACGCCTACGCAAAAAGTCACATAAGCTATTGGTCTAACATTTTTACTACAGCTTCATCTGAGATTAAAAGAGGATCGTTTTTACTTGTTTTTTGTCATTCGGATTAAAGACGGCTGATTTAGAGCAGCAAAACTATAGGGTGAAAGGACAGGCAGATACATTAGTATTGATTAGGTCAAGCAAACTAGATTATCAGTTTATAACTCAAGTTTTCAAAAGAATCATACAGATAGACTGTTATTATTAAATTTTTTTTGCCAACTTTTAAGCACAAATTTACTATATTTTATGAAATTTTCCAAATTAAAGAGCCTGATATTAGCGTAAACAATTAACGTAAATAATGATACTTAATATGGTTGTACCGATTGCATGCAGGTGATGACAAAAAGCTGTTAATCTAGATTCCATGGTGATACTATAAAGGAAGTTATTAACACTGTTTTAGAGAGGAAACTTCTACTATATAATTTAAATAATCTGGTTGGTTCTGTAAAGTATAGGTTCGTTCCGAATAATATGATTGCAATCCTAAAGCTAGTGTTGGTTACTATCGAGTGTCACTTTCTTACTTACTGTGGTTTGTTGGTGTGTATTAACAGAAAGTCATTATATCTAATCAAAACCACCTTAAGTGAGGAAAAAAAGGTGCAGCCAAAAAAAAAAAAGATTGAGCGTGCGACTTAAAGGAATAAAATCAAAATTGGCGTTCAAACTAATAGCTACACTTATAGCATTGATAAGAATTTTACAGTAAAAACTAATTCATTAATTAGGCCTGGCTGCGTTTTTTTATTCAAGTTGGGGCATGTTGATAGGTAAAACAAAATACGCAGCCCAGCGAATTAATGAATGAATATTTACTGTAAAATTATTATCAATGCTATAAGTGTAGCTATCAGTTTGAACGCCAATTTTGATGTCATTCTGTTAAGTCACACGTTCAATCTTTTTATGACTGCACTTTTTTTTCTTGCCACCTAAGGTGTTTTTGATTAGATTATATATTATACAGACAACCCTATGTGAAAGTATACAAACTAGAACCGCGTGATCTGACACGAGATGCTCATGGGTTCGTAATTTAAAATAAATTTCATATATAGTACCAGCTACCCGCGAAACGTCAAAGACAAATAACAATAATAATTGGGTTTACAATGACTTTACGCCAAGAAAAGAAATGTGTAATTTGCAAAACAACTTCTACAACGCATGGATCATGGGGATTTATTAATTTGGTTGCAGGATATCAGACGATTCTAATTGGCTAGCCAATCAGAGCCATCGTTACATTGAGGCATGCCAGTTGTTCGTCTAGCAAAGAGAAACTGCAGCAGGAATTAATTTAGAACTCGTATGTCTTCACCATGTGCATTCAAATAAGGGTGATGTAGCTACGTTAATACTATGAATGATGATGAAGTTTCACAAACAAAACACTGAACGATGATGAAGATATACCAACATAACCATGAAGAACTACAATTCTGCATTAAAAAAAACACGATGAAATTCTAATAATACAATAGTGTATAATGATCAGGATATACCAGTACAGCATTGAAATAGTATGAAGTTAAAATCACACAAAACTAGGATTGTGAAACTACACTAAAACAAAAGATCTTGAAGATATGAAAACACAATAATGTATGAAGATGAAGCTACCATAGCACAAATATAAAAGATTTTGAACTATGCCAACACAACAATGGAGGGTAGTGAAACTACAAAAACACAGCAATCAAGGATGTGGAGATAGAATAACAGAACAAAGAAAAACTGGCGCTACACTAGGAAAACAATGAAGGACTGTTGAGCTACACTAATACAACAGTGAAGTATTGTGGAGCTACACTAGTACAACAATGAAGGACTGTGGCGTTACACTAGGAAAACAATGAAGGATTGTGGAGCTACACTAGTACAACAATGAAGGACTGTGGAGCTACACTAGTACAACAATGAAGGACTGTGGAGCTACACTAGTACAACAATGAAGGACTGTGGCGTTACACTAGGATAACAATGAAGGATTGTGGAGCTACACTAGTACAACAATGAAGGACTATGGAGCTACACTAGTACAACAATGAAGGACTGTGGAGCTACACTACTACAACAATGAAGGACTGTGGCGTTACACTAGTACAACAATGAAGGACTGTGGCGTTACACTAGGAAAACAATGAAGGATTGTGGAGCTACACTAGTACAACACTGAAGGACTGTGGAGCTACACTAGCGCAACAGTGAAGGACTGTGGAGCTACACTAGCACAACAGTGAACTAACGCAATCCCTATTAAATAAACTCTATTTTTATCATACTGCTGGAAGGTAAGGAAATTACATAAACTGTTCTACGCATATACAGTAGATAAAGTACACTACATTAGTACTATTGTTCAACCTTCCTTGCAAAAACAAATTGAAGCATCATTATGAATCTTAGCAGTCAACGCATTAAAAATGAATCTTAATTAAACCAGTACTTACCCAGAATAAGACAAAAACTGCTCTAATTAAATGACTGATGGGTTTAAAAATATATGCAATGTAATGACGATAAACTTTTAACAATTGTCTTATGGTCTTTCTTAACATTCGCCACCAGACATCAATCCAAAATGAGCACTGAATCAGTTGTTGCCAATTGACGTATATTAGACATTTTTTAGATCACGATCAATTACGACTTATTTGAAAATTTAAAGTTAGACTATCTGTCATCAAAGTTTCGGTTTTCATATAACATTAACAGTAATCATAACATCAAAGGATAACATTAGTAAAATTTCTGAAACTCTATAATAAATGTTGATAACATGAGCATTTTTCGTAATTAAAAACTAATGTAATAAAAAAAAAGATTGAATTAACGTAATCAAGAGATCCAATACGTTATTAAATACAAATACTTATTTTTTACAAAATTTCACAAACTATTTAACTGTATTATAATTTTGGTGTAACTGCCAGACAGAGACTATTTTTAAGTGTCTTTCTAGTGACTACTGTTCTAAGCACATCTTTTTTCAACCTAGAAGATTTACCTGTTCGCTAAACGTATGTGGTTTAATCAAATTCATGGCCTCCAGGTGTGAATGGAAGTGTTCCACGACTGTCAGTTTTTTTTTCAGCACGTGCTCTGGAAGAAAGAAAATGCCAGAGATTAAACACTGTTGTTCTAGCCAGAATGAATATTTTGGGCATTACTTACTCGACATTTGCCATGGAAGAAAGAAAGAAAACGCCAGAGATTAAACACTGAACATAATTAATATTTTGGGCATTGCTTACTCGACATTTGCCATGGAAGAAAGAAAGAAAACGCCAGAGATTAAACACTGAACATAATTAATATTTTGGGCATTACTTACTCGACATTTGCCATGGAAAGAAAGAAAGAAACCGACAGAGGTTAAACATTGTTGTTCTAATCAGAATTAATATTTTGGGCATTACTTACTCGACATTTGCCATGGAAGAAAGAAATAAAACGCCAGAGATTAAACACTGAACATAATTAATACTTTGGGCATTGCTTACTCGACATTTGCCGTGGAAGAAAGAAATAAAACGCCAGAGTTTAAACACTAAACATAATTAATATTTTGAGCATTGCTTACTCGACATTTGCCGTGGAAGAAATAAATAAAACGGCAAAGGTTAAACACTGTTGTTCTAAACAAACTGAATATTTTGGACATTACTTACTCGGCACTTACACGGGAGACATTGTTCCATATAAACCAGAATGTTTGTTTGTTTATAATTAAGTACAAAGCTACACAATGGGCTATCTGTGCTTTGCTCACCACGGGTATCGAAACCCGGATTCTAGCGTTGTAAGTCCTCAGACATACCGCTGTGCCACTGGGGGGCGAACCAGAATGTAAGTACGCTTATTATTTTGCATCAGTAAGTGAGGTGAATAGTTGAAGAGTTTTGGGCATCAATTTGATATTATCTTTAAAAGTTTCAATACAACAGCCACGGGAGCTCAAGAGCAACCTTGAATTTAAAGGTGACAATCTTCTAGCTATCTGATATTAGCCACAGCATGAGACCAAAATTGGATCAACGTTCTGGCTCCTCTTTCGCCTCTGCAGCCCCCCCTGCTTCCGATGGTCTCACTTTAGGACTCCAAGCCGGTTTTCTACATAAATCCTCTGATCTACATGGTATTCTTAGAAAGAGTTCCATTATCATCTAACTATCAAGGCCATACACAAGCTATCAAAAAATCTATTAAACCTCCCTCGCCCAAAGCACGTTCTTGAATCTGACCGCTTAGGAAAGTTTCTACTTGCAACAGAAAGTAAACGTGTAAATGTCATTTAAATACCCATTATCAGACGGTTGAATTATTCTATTATTTATATAACGGAACATTATGTCACAAATACAACTGTTTTTGTAACTCACCAATGATGTAACCAATAGTGACGTCATCAGGCAGTCGAATCTTCTCACAAGCACTCATAAACCTTCCTCCACTGTACGCGTAAAAAAGTAAAAATATTATTAACCGGTAGCCGCTTCATTACTACAACTTAGACATAACAACCTTCAAAAAATCGTTCTTTTTTTTGTACCTAATAATTATATACTTAGATGTTTGAAAATACTACATAAGTTTGTTTCTGTACTTTAGTTTTTATTCACCAATTAGCTTGTACTCAGACGCTAAATTGTTTGTCAATCCCTCCCTCTTTTTTTTTTAATGGAATGGCTAATTCACTTTGATTGGTCGATTTCATTCTAAACATTCGAATTTGCCTCCAGAACAAACTAATCTGTTTGTTATCGGAATTTTCACTACTTATTTGTTTTTCACCTTAACTAACTAGAATTATTAAGTTTTTACCCTGATTTAAACTTAGTTATTTCAAATCGGTTTATCTATTGGTATTCACGTTTCATTTTTACTTTACCAATGTTCTTTGGTTTTATTCTTATCCGATTTTATCCAGATATGGTTATTTCTCTTAACTCTTACATGACGAATCTGAGACAGAAGAGATCGTTTTCATTAAATAACTGAGTTAATTAATAGTCCTTACCTGGCCGTCGGCATCATTTTCAGAGTTAAAGCTCTGCTAATACAAAAGCCAGCGCCTCCTGTGGCAAACCAAAATGATATCGTTTCCTGGAGGGGAAAAAATAAGCATTTAAAATATACGAAACTGGATCAGTTAGTCAGTTTTCAGTTTCATTGACATATTTGTTGTTGTTGTTGTTTTCTTAGTGAAAAACTACCCAATAGACTATTGTCAGTCTGTCCACCGCGGGAAATCGAACCCCGGATTTTGCGTTTTAAGTCCGTAAGCTTACCGTTGACAGACTGGGAAATGCTTTGATTTCCCCGCCTGGAGGAGTCACCTGTGTTAACCACATGCAGTACTATACAGTAGATTGCTGTCTGTCAGTCAGTCAGTAGACACTAAAATGACCTCACATAAGGGACACTTAACGTTGCAATTTGTACTGTCGTGACGTGAGTAAAATTACGAGAAGAATTATGACAAGTTTTTAATGTTTATATATAAAGATCAAACAACGTTAGTTCCATAATCTAAATGAATAAAGTATTTTTTAAATCCAATTAGTTGGAATATTATGTGCAGATGAATCGCCCGCACATCTATTGATGAAGAACTCAATCACTTGAAATATTGCCCGGAATTCTATCGGTAAAGAACTCAATCGCTTGAAATGTTGCCCGGAACAATTGGCGAAGAACTCAATCGCTTGAAATGTTGCCCGGAACAATTGGCGAAGAACTCAATCGCTTGAAATGTTGCCCGGAACAATTGGCGAAGAACTCAATCGCTTGAAATGTTGCCCGGAACAATTGGCAAAGAATTCAATCGCTTGAAATGTTGTCCAGAACTTTCAGTGAAGAATTCAATCATTTGAATGTAAATATTCAGTAACCACATATACAATAGATAAATGTTGACTGTTTGCTTCTGAGATCTTTGAATTCTTAACTCAGAATAGGAGAGAATGAGGAGTAAAGGCTGCAGTCGTACAAGCAAATTGTAAGACCATTTTCTATACTCTATTCATCATTAAATTGAACGTGTTTAGGCTCCCCGAGGCTCACATCTCTCCTTACACTGCTCTTTATGTAACCTACTTGCGTGCTTTTATTTTTTTAATCTACCGGGGACACGCGCCAAGAATAATAATTAGCACAGCCTTATTCTAAAGTGTCAGGCGCGTAGACGATGAAGAAAAAATAAAGCTTTTTTTTTTTTTAATCACGCCTATAAAATTCACCCCATCAATGATCGCGTTTTAAAACCTATTTAACTGAAATGTTTGCAGACAAGATTAAAAAAAAAAGATTAACAAACATCCTTGCGGATAATATTGAGGTACTGGTTATTATAGCTGAAATGTTATAAAAGTATAACTCAGTATCTGCTTTATGCATAGTGAAGGACAGAGTTGTGTTTTTATTTTATGGTAAGTTTACGGACTTACAACGCTAGAATCTAGGGTTCGATTCCTCGCGATTCAGATAACCCAATGTGGCTTTGCTCTAAAAACAAACAGTCACACGTATGCGATCAGGTGCTAGTTGGACTTCACATATTTTGTAAATCATACACCTACCATGTATGTATTCTGGTGGTAACCGCACCATGTATGTATTCTGGTGCTAACTGGACCATGTATGTATTCTGGTGCTAACTGGACCATGTATGTATTCTGGTGCTAACTGGACCATGTATGTATTCTGGTGGTAACCGCACCATGTATGTATTCTGGTGGTAATCGCACCATGTATGTATTCTGGTGGTAATCGCACCATGTATGTATTCTGGTGGTAACCGCACCATGTAT
>NW_013671837.1:19257-27318 GCF_000517525.1 Limulus polyphemus | reverse complement strand
AAAGTTAACTAGATTCTCCAAGTTTGGAATCTCATATACGTTTGTAAGACATATAATGTTCACAAAGTTAACTAGATTCTCCAAGTCTGGGATCTTATATACGTTTGTAAGACATATAATGTTCACAAAGTTAACTAGATTCTCCAAGTTTGGGATCTTATATACGTTTGTAAGACATATAATGTTATCAAAGTTAACTAGATTCTCCAAGTTTGGGATCTTATATACGTTTGTAAGACATATAATCTTCACAAAGTTAACTAGATTCTCCAAGTTTGGGATCTTATATACGTTTGTAAGACATATAATGTTCACAAAGTTAACTAGATTCTCCAAGTTTGGGATCTTATATACGTTTGTAAGACATAAAATCTTCACAAAGTTAACTTGATTCTCCAAGTCTGGGATCTCATATACGTTTGTAAGACATATAATGTTCATAAAGTTAATTAGATTCTCTAAATCTGGGATCTTATATACGTTTGTAAGACATATAATGTTCCCAAAGTTAACTAGATTCTCCAAGTCTGGGATCTCATATACGTTTGTAAGACATATAATGTTCACAAAGTTAACTTGATCCTCCAGACCTGGGGTTTTAGTATCCATCTGAGAGAATTATAAAATGACACCATAAAATGTGACACATAAAAGTATATATATAATATACATAAAACAACCACAGATTTTTATTGCCTTTTGGAGACTGGGAGAAGCTTTTTTAGTTGAAAAGTTATGTTTGATTCATATTTCTTACTCTCAGTATCAACCAATACCTTTATTGGCACGATACTTTCTTCTGACATTTACTTTGAACCAAACTGAATAGATGCAAAAACCTAATTATTCCACTTTGTTTTTTGTCGTTGTTGTTGTTGTTCAAAATTATACGAAATAGACACTAATTAGACGGTAAATTAGTTGTGTTTTATTAATGGCTACATGTACTTATTGTAGCCTTTCCTACGATCCCCGCCACAGAAGTCAGTTTCATCTTCGTTTCAGCATTCCCACCGTTATCAAAGCATCAAGAGGGTTAATTCTATCATGTTTAGTGTACTGTTGTTTTACAGGAATAAATCTGAGACTTCATCAAATGTAAAAAAAACAAAAAAACTGTAGAAACATAGTGATAAAGCTACTTATAACTAACCCTCCCCCTCCTCTGACGTAAAACTAACTTCAGCATTCCTCTTGTTTTAAGCATGAGAGTACCATCAACCTAAATTATAACCGAATCACAAAGTTTTGTATAATGGACTTAAAGTGCTATGACAAGAGTTCTTCCAAGTTTTTACTCGACCGTATCACGTTTTCTTTTATCCTCTTCACTTTAAACTAATTCTATGAGTGGGCAGACTGATGCTACTAAAACGGCCCCCCTCATGTTACATATCAAAAGTTTTCTAATGCGGTGTCTAGCGCTATAAGAACACTAAAAAAAAAAACACGTGCGTCCTGAGAAAGCTTTCAAGAATGAAGTTGCACGTTTCTTTTCTAGTTTTGGATTTTCGAGACCAGAAAACTGAATACCATTTACTTTAACTCACGTTGACCCTGTAGTCAATACCCGACCGATTTCACGCGTTGAACCAAAACAGGCTCTTCTTCTTTGCGTTATTTTCCAGCATTATGACGTCACTGTGATTGTCTTACAACAGCTACTTTTTCCCGCCTTCTATTAATTTAAGTCTAACAACATTGCAGTGTTACTTTAAATAAGACGAAATATCAGAATATTTTCTTTACTCTAATTTCAAAATACGGATACAGCAGGTGAACATACAAAAACAAATAAGTATATCGGAACTAAGTATAATTTAATTACTCGTATCCTAATACAATTTAAACTTTTCACTTGTGTTTTATGAAGAATATCTATAATTAACATCCAGGCTTTATGTCTTTACGTGAAGCTGGAGTTATTCTTTGGTCTTTAAACCTAAAACTACTTCCAGTTAAGAGATTTCCATTTCTAACCTCTGTATTCTCCCTGTTCGGGATCTTCAGAGGAACTCGTATACTAGGTTTTCCAAGATACCAATCTTCCAGAGGATTGTACTTCTGTAACAACTTCTTTAGTCTTGGCAAATTCACGTAATTGTCGTCATCGAAATGGCAAAACCATCTGCAATTTAGAAAGGAAAACTTGTAAAAATGAAAATAAAAAAATAGAGAGAAAGAAGAATTCTGGGAAAATAAAGCAAGTAGGACCTAGTTTTAAACACCTTACGTGATAAAAGACACTGACCACATCAAATATCCAAACAAGAGAGTAGCAGAAGTAAAACATTAGATGTTTAAAGCTAGATACAATCTTTTGAATTTCTTTTTTTTTCTATTACTTTCTAAAAGGGTTAATTACAATTAAAAAATAATTTCTGGGTGAAATATTTAAGTTCTGATGTTCTTTGGAATCGGAACATTTACAGCCTTCGGGCTTAGTGAAGTCGATAGCCTTTCCTCCCATGTTCTATATGTCGTTAACAATGAACGTGTGCTTGTTCATGTTCAGTCGTCTAATCTAACATCACAAAAGACAACGACCTTACTTTATTAGACGATTTTGTTTAACTTTAAAAGAAATAAGCACGAGCTTATCCAGCTACCCCTCTCCGTTTGTCCTTAACAATTAATAGTATTTTGTTGTCTCCTGGTGGATCAGCGGTTAGTTTACGGATTCACAATGCAAAAATCTAGGGTTCGAATCCCCGCGGTGGACATAGCACAGTTAGCCCATTGTGTAGCTTTGCGCTAAAAAACAAAAAAATATTTTGTTTCGACACTCTTTAGCTTCTCACACAATAAATTCCTTATATAATAACAGCTAATTAATGGGATACCATACACTTAATGTTTTTAACCATTCCCAACTTTAAAAAAAAAAAAAACACTCAAATTATAAATTCACTGAAAAAAAAAAAACGCTTAAATAAAATGTTGACCAGGGCAGCATTGTTTTATGATCTAATGAAACATGCTATTTCCCGTGCATGAAAAGAGTTTTTGTTTATTTTGTACTGCAAAACAGGGAAACCTACAAGTGTGCGAACATTCTAATAAGATGAATACAGATGAACATAAAGTTCACACAATCTGCAGAATCTTTCATTCAAAATAGGGATAAAATCACTGCTTGCAGCTCATTTATGAATTAATAATCCTAATACTCTTTCTTTCATTTTATCTCTCCGTCTCTACTAGAGCAGTAGGTACTGTTACTCGTACACGTTTATTTATTTTTTTTACAATGCTTGATCAGGCTGCCGAAATAATACAGGCTCAAAAAAACCACGAAGCCCTCACGTATATCAATAGTTGTGAGAAAAACCTAACGATGCGTAACAAACAGTAGGAAGCCACACAACGTAGGCTTGACGTAATATCGCTACCTAGTCCAAAGTGCTTCAAAGTTCAAATTACACGCATTCTTTGATAATGCGCGTGGTCTCTTCTTTCTGTGAATTTTGTTGGACTAGACGTTGAAACTTCAGAGGTCCGTTGTATTTTATTGACAAAACGCCAAAGAAAGAAAAAATGAACAGTTCTAAAAATTTAGTGAATGCAACGAGAAAACTCAGAACGAGATATTGAAGCTTCTGTGTATACTGTCAGGCGAAAATTGAAGAAGACTTTAAGGTTCGGTAGGTACTGTCGGACGAAACGTAATAAAAAAAAGACGAAGATTCAAAGGGTACTGTCAGATGAAACGTAAAAAGGATTTGAAGGTTCAGTGGATACTGTCAGACGAAACGTAAAAAAAGGACTCGAATATTTAGTAGATACTGTTAGACGAAACGTAAAAACCTTGAAGATTCAATAGACAGTAACAGACGAGAGTAAAAAAAAGAGAGAGAGATGAGGGTTCAGAAAATACTTATCAGACGAAGTATGGGAATGACCTTAAGGCTTAGTATTAAACGAACAAAGAAAATATCAGAAAGACATGAAGGTACAGGAGAAAGTGTCAGACGTAACGTCGAAAAACTTGAACGTTTAGTAAATACTGTCAGACGTAACGTCGAAAAAACTTGAACGTTTAGTAAATACTGTCAGACATAACGAAAAACAAAGATTGGAAAGTTTAGGAAATACTGTTAGACAAAACTTTGAGAAAACTTCTAGGTTCGTTAGATACTGTCATGTCCCCCGCTGGGAAAGCGGTAAGTCTGCGGATTTACTATGCTAAAATCAGGGGTTGGATTCCCCTCGGTGGACACAGCAGATAGCCCGATGTGGCTTCGCTATAAGAAAAACACGCACACAGTGTCAGACGAAACATGAACTGGCGGCAGTAGAACTGTTACCCAGAAACCTTATCACATAAGAAATACGAACGGATTTAAATTGCAGCTATAATATAAATCTGTTAGAAAATGCTAGAACTTTTGTGAAAATATTAAGCCTGTAAAAAAGAACGAACTTTCGATCAGATTCATTAAACTGGAACGCAAAATGGTAACAAATCATGTTTAAATTTTCAATGAGCACATTGACTCGTTTGTTTGGAATCAGGTCTTTACTTGACACTAGCTAACGCCCTAACATATGATTACCGGTACCGTGATGTATTATATTACAGGATTATAAGTAGTCTATAATTACCAGTACTTCTAAGCATACCCATGTGTTTAATATTATGCAGACTACTACCTGTTCCCACACCTGTGTGTGAAATGTTTATTAATACAGACGGGAATTTTCGAACTTACATGCACGTTAACAAATGACGGATCTGGTAAAAGTCGCTTACTTTACCCTACTGTTAGTTTTAAAACCGTATGTGTTTCATGATTGGCTACTTAACTTACGTTACATGACCTCATTCGAGGGGTGACCGAACTAAACATTCGGTGAGTAAAGAACTTTATGTTAGAAATTATTAAGTCATTAAGGGTCTTAACAATAAAATTTGGGCGTGTTGGTGCCCTTGACGTCTCACAACTGCTGCATTTATTAGCATAATATAAGTAGACTCTATTATAAATGCGTTATTTACGAGGCTTAAAATAAAAGCCAACCTAGAAGTTGTATTCGTGGAGATGAAAAATTGGTTTCCTTCCAGTTCCAAACTAAAGAAGATTTGTCGAATATATAAAAACAAAATATATTAATACGTTTTTAATGCCAGTTATTTGTTTTACTATTTGTTATTTTTAAGTATGTACAATATATATATATATATGTTAATATTTGGAAAGTTTGGTTTGTGTTGAATTTCGCGCAAAGCTACACGAGGGCTATCCGAACTAGCCGTCCCTAATTTAGCAGTGTAAGACTAGAGGGAATACAATTAATCAACACCACCCACTGCTAACTCTTGGGTTACTCTTTTACGACTGACTAATGGGATTGACCATCACATTATAACACCTTCACGGCTGAAAGGACAATATGTTCGGGGGATTCGAACCTGCGACCCTCAGATTGCGAGTGGAGCGCCTTAATTCACCAAGCCATGCCAGACCTGAGGAGGTTTAGAGGGTGAACTGAGCCATATGTACGCATTATAATATTTCAATAAATCAAACATGCTACTTGTGATAATTTGGAATAACTTTAAATCTAAACAAACAGAGATCAAACACAAAGAGCGTTGCACGCATACCAAAACGAATATGAGCTACACAGTGTGAACATAAGTATTATTGTAACGTCTTCTATGGTTAGACGGATTCTCTGAAATCATTTGGTCCAAATAAGGTGAAGTCCAGTTCACGTAACCGTAACTAATTGGGTTATTTCGTCTTTAAAGTTTGCTATAGGCTATTATCACTTATACATAAGTGTAGGCCGAAGTTCAGAAATAACGTTTTCACTTTCAACAGAAATTTACTCGTTAAAGGTACTAAGGCTAGCGTAAAAATAAACTTATTTGTGCAATTTCGTGGTTAGTAGATCGAGTAACTGACTATGCGCAGTAACTAACACTGACATGAATAATTCTCCATCACTGAAGAAGCTAAAAACAGACTAAATACTTCACTGATTATCATATTTATCACGCATTATTGTTTATAAATATTTTACAATGTCTTTCGATCATTTAACATTCTAGGTGTTCTAGGACAACTTTTATAAAATTTCTAAGTTTAGTGTCATTATCATATTAGTAACTCCCTCTAGTAAACAACTGAATTAAAACATTGAAAATATAGCTTGGAACAATGTGTTCTACTTTGGCAGAAGTATATTTATACATGGGTTAAGTGCTGCCAAAGCAACGCTCCAGCACTGGAAATAGCTGAGTCCCAGCACTTCAAACACTAAAAATATGTATATAAAAAGTAAGCTATCCAATTCACACCCGAAATTATGTATACATCATAACCAAATTTCCAAAGTGTCAGAGAACACTCTGGCTGTTCTTGTTCCTTTTTGTCCATGGTAGAGTTCTCCCAGACCGCCCAGCATACACTTTCTCCTAGGAGTTGGCGTCAGGCACCGTTGGACCGTTCCAGATCAAGAACAGATATCAGAGTGTTAAAATGGTAAAAAAAACTCATCTCCCACGTGGTTATTAAGATGGACGGATATTTTATTAAAACATATAATAAACTATATTTTCCAAATACAAAGTATGTTTGAAACGTACACATTCATTAAAAGGCTTTCACAACGAAGGTAGTTGTTTTTTCTCCTTTTAGTTAAACTTATTAGTAGAACAGGAAGTGTGCATAGCATTACAAAATTCAAAACTTTCAATATTATAGCACAGTTAGAAATACAGTAAATTAACAAGATACGCGTGTTTTAAAACTTGTTTTAATGTTAGTGATTTTTATATGGTACCCAGTTATTCATTTTGTTTTGTCTTGGTGCTTAATTTAAAGGTAGTTGAGGTGCATGTTTTCTCTCGTTACTATATATATGTATTCAGTTTGACGCTAATGTAAGTAGTCTCAAATAATTAGCGTTGAATATATTTAAAATGGAGTCACTTAAATGGAAATTAGGTTTTGAATATGAGATCTATACCTTCATGGTGACGTCACACGACTGGCAAATTTTGGCAAGGCTCCAACGCTATAAACTTTAGCACTACAACTGTGTATAGATACAGCAAGTGGCTGTGAATAGAATAAACATAAATTAAACTCATAGGGAGCATGCGCAAGTGCTGCAGTGTATAACACACAAGCCCCCCAGTGGCACAGCGGCATGTCTGCAGACTTATAACGCTAGAGACCGGGTTTGGATACCCGTGGTGGGCAGAGCACAGATAACCCATCGTGTAGCTTCGTACTTAACTTCAAACAAACAAAATAACACCCAAATCTAACCCATCATTCGTTGTTCTCGCGAAAAGAAATATTTGTATCCTAATATGGCAGGACATATTTCTTATTAACTACATCTAATTGAAGACAAAGACAGTAACAAGACACTTGGATAATTTCGAAAACAGCTGTTGTTACTCACTTTTTCTGACTGTCTAAAAATCTGTCCAACTCTACAGACATCTTACAGCAAAGAGCTTTCCTGTTAAACAAAGACAGAGAAAGAGAGATTAACATGTTGTTACAAACACATTGCTCCATTTTATATATCTTTTAGAAAAGTATCAGTAAACAACAATTATTTGCAACAACCTCGTTATTCGATGAGAACCTTCTATAAAGATATAACTAACAACTAACCTGTTATGAGAAGACGAACAATTGGTGTTGATTAGATGACCACCTAGCGGAAAATAAAGAAAACAAATATTTATTAGTCCGTTCAGTTTCACATACACCACAGTAAGTATAGGTGTATAATTAGGCATGGATAATCAGAGAAAAATACTGGCAGGCAGACGGACCAACTGACAAAGACACGACACATTCATTCGCAATAACTCAAAAAAGGCAGAAATATATGAAGACAGGTAGATATATATAGTAAGATCAAACGAGAATGCAGTCAGGGAAGTACACACAAATTTCAAGTGTCAACTTGTTACTAATACACATTCTTGGAACGCATTTGTTAATGTTTATAAACAACACAGAATTTCTTAATATTACCGTATTTTTCGGTGTATAAGACGCACTTTTTTACCCCAAAATTTGATGTCCA
>NW_013671837.1:14902-18513 GCF_000517525.1 Limulus polyphemus | reverse complement strand
ACTAATTTTTAAACTATCGAATGCGACTGTAGCTTTTTGCTTCCCCAAACCTTTGTCTTCAAAATAAGGAAAGTTTTTTTTCAATATTTTTCTACACCAGGACTTACCAGTTTTTATCTGATACTCATGGTCGTCAGCATCCGTGAAGAAGTAAACCTGCAAAACAAAAATCGGTTCACTGAAATCAAAAGCAAATATAAAACATATCTGAAAAAGACCGAGTTAGTCATGACGCAACGAAACGTTTTAAAATAACATTAATGATTTAACTGGCGTTAGGGTTAAGAGTTCTTTCTCTGCTCATCACCTCCAACTTGTATGCCAAGTACTGATGGATTGCGGTACATCCTCTTTTAATACGACCTCAATGTAGTAGTATCTTAGTAACTGTAACTGTAATAGTATCTTAGTAACTGTAACTGTAATAGTATCTTAGTAACTGTAACTGTAATAGTATCTTAGTAACTGTGACTGTAATAGTATCTTAGTAACAGTGATTGTAATAGTATCTTAGTAATCGTGACTGTAATAGTATCTTAGTAACTGTGACTGTAATAGTATCTTAGTAACTGTGACTGTAATAGTATCTTAATAACTGTAACTGTAATAGTATCTTAATAACTGTAACTGTAATAGTATCTTAGTAACTGTGACTGTAATAGTATCTTAATAACTGTGACTGTAATACTATCTTAGTAACTGTGACTGAAACAGTATATTAAAAACTGAGTGTAGTAGTATCTTAGTAACTGTGAGTGTAATAGTATCTTAGTAATTGTAACTGTAATATTATCTTTTTACTGTAACTGTAATAGTATATCATTAACTGTAATTGTAATATTATCTTAGAAACTATGACTGTAATAGAACTGACGTTAGTAGTGTTTAAATAAGTGTACCTTTAATAAGTACGAACTTAGCAGGATAAGTATCTCAATAACTAACTGTAATAACACCTTAGTAACCATAACTGAAACGACATTTTACAAACTGTGACTGTAAAAATATTATATTTTTACAGCTAACTAGAATGGAAAGGTTGTCATACGAGAACAGGTTAAGATATCTGAAATTATATTCTCTTTAAAAACAAAACAAAAAACGAGTTAGAGAGGATCTTATTGAGGTGTTAACAAAAGTTGGAGGGGATCTTATTGAGGTGTTAACAAGAGTTAGAGGGGATCTTATTGAGGTGTTAACAAAAGTTAGAGGGGATCTCATTGAGGTGTTAACAAAAGTTAGAGGGAATCTTATTGACATGTTAACAAAAGTTAAAAAGGATTTTATTGAGGTGTTAACAAGAGTTAGAGAAGGTCTTATTGAGGTATTTAAGATTATTAAGAGACCGAAAGTGTCAACGTATCACAAGGATCACAAGGACAAGGATCACAAATATCAACTTAGGAGGGGTTGGTAGGAATCATCTTCAGCTAAGACAGCTTTATTTTTTAATAGGATGGTTCGTCTTTGGAATGGGTTGTCTTCAGATGTGTCGGATACAGTAAATTTAAAGGAGCTTAAGGAAGGCTTGATAAATATTTGAATTATAATGGCTGGCTTTGATTTTTTATAAATATATAGTCTAGTTTGTGGATGAGACAGCCTAGATGGACCAACAGGTCCCTTGTTGTCCTTAAATGTTATGTTAACAAATGAAGGCTGGCTACAAAACCATGGGATAAATAAGTCCAACATTTTAGTTTTGATTTTGTTTTGCCACAGCAACACTCGGTTTCATGAGTTTTGTTTTTGTTTTACTACGACAACAGTCGGCTTCATTTCTAGGTTTCGTGGTTACCACGTGCCTATTCAAAATTTCCAAATAGCATTTGATCAAAGGTTACATAATTCCGAAATGGAAACGAGATCATGGTGTATGAATCCAAATGTTGTTCGCCAAGCTTTCGAAAGATAGGTGATTCGGAAACACAAATTGGACTAGAGGGAAGGCAAGCTATTTAAAAATAGCCCCCACCAACTCGTGGAGTATTGGGTTTTTGCAGTGATTTTGCGGTAAAGAGGATAATAATTGAACCCCCTGATCCTCAGTCCGGCACTCTCGGCACTGTGAATTTTAGCACAGATTTTATTACTTTCATCATAAAGACAAGAATACATACAATTTCACATGTATACGAACGAATGTTAAGATTTGAGGCTTCTCAAGATATATCTCAAATACGGCCTTTTCCGGTAAAACAAGCGTATGATCATTACATAGTATAGATGATATATATATGTATGTGTGCATATACATATGTTACTCTGACGTTGAAATTATAGCAAAGTCATTAAAAATATTTACAGTGTCATATTTTATATGGGTTTATAATTTTTCCAAGATCGATCAAAATCTATAGAATATCAATCAGGCGTTAATAAACATTGCATTGTGCCCAAACTTCACTACCATACACTAATATTCGGTGCTTATACAAACAAGTATTGACTCTATTATTTCCAGGCTTTCCCTTGTTGTTGATTAACGAAACATTTGGTAAAATAGCCTTCCTAATTACAAGTGACAAAACATTTGGTAAAATGGCCCTCCTTCTTAGTAGTACCACAACAATTGATAAAATGACCTTCCTTCTTATGAATGATAAAACATTTGCTAAAATGGCCTTTCTTTCTTATAAGTGACAAAACATTTGATAAAATGGCCTTTCTTTTGATGACTGACAAAACATTTGATAAAATGGCCTTTCATTTGGTGAGTGATCATTTTATCAAATGTTTTGTCACTCACCAAATGAAAGGCCATTTTATCAAATGTTTTGTCACTCACCAAATGAAAGGCCATTTTATCAAATGTTTTGCCTTTCATTTGGTGAGTGACAAAACATTTGATAAAATGGCCTTTCTTTTGATGACTGACAAAACATCTTCCATCTTATGAGTGACGATGTACAGTTTAAATGACTCGAACTCATGTTGTAATTCTTGACAAACACTTTAAACCACTGAGAAACTTATCAGTTCTATTTGCATAAGTCTGGTTTCTGTCATAAAAGCCAGCCATGTTTTATAAAGTAAAACATGATATTACACAGCGGGGCTATTAGACTGGGTAAAATGACCTCATCCAAACTGTCATCCGGCGATGGAACATATTGCCAGCCTCTTTCCTAAGAACTACAGTGATGGCTCTTATGTTAAGAACCCTCATTTTTTTTTTTTTCAGTTATGAACTTATTGGAATACCACTTCCTCGTTTATTATTTAGTTCACACGTTTATGCTTTGCTTTGAAGAATAAAAATAACAAAGAGTTGATATGGAGTAAAAGTGAAGGTTTCTGTATTTTCTGGATGCTCTATAGCTGTGGAAGTTTCATAAGGTCTTTTTGAAAGCATAAATTGTACGTTCGAAATTAGGATCAAGTATTGGTGTATTTCGAAACAAATTATTAACACTATTCATGCCTGACGCTGTAAACAAATAAGATCAAGTATCGGTGTATTTCAGAACAAATTCTTGATACCATTCACACCTGACGCTGTGAACAAATCAGGATCAAGTACTGGTATATTTTGTAACATATTATCGACACCATTCACACCTGACGCTGTAAACAAATTAGGATCAAGTACAGGTGTATTTCAGAACAAA
>NW_013671837.1:11663-14152 GCF_000517525.1 Limulus polyphemus | reverse complement strand
ACGCCTGACGCTGTAAACAAATTAGGATCAAGTATAGGTGTATTTCAGAACAAATTATCAACACCATTCACGCCTGACGCTGTAAACAAATTAGGATCAAGTATAGGTGTATTTCAGAACAAATTATCAACACCATTCACGCCTGACGCTGTAAACAAATTAGAATCAAGTATAGGTGTATTTTGTAACAAATTATCGACACCATTCACACCTGACGCTGTAAACAAATTAGGATCAAGTGTAAGTGTATTTCGGAACAAATTATCGACGCCATTCACACCTGACGCTGTAAACAAATTAGGATCAAGTATAGGTGTATTTTGTAACAAATTATCGACACCATTCACACCTGACGCTGTAAACAAATTAGGATCAAGTATAGGTGTATTTTGTAACAAATTATCGACACCATTCACACCTGACGCTGTAAACAAATTAGGATCAAGTATAGGTGTATTTCGGAACAAATTATCAACACCATTCACACCTGACGCTGTAAACAAATTAGGATCAAGTATAGGTATATTTCGGAAAAATTCTTGACACCATTCACACCTGATTTTGGAAACAAATTAGGGCCAATTATAAGTATATTTCGGAACATGTTTATGTCATACGTTTGTTTGAGCGCAAAAATGCACATGGTCTACCTGAGCTGTGCCCTCCACACGGAACGAACACTAAATGTAAGCGTTATAAGCTTCCAAACCCGGAGAGTGGGATATCAGTCAGGCTTGACGTTGCTGAGAATTTGATTTAAACTATAAATATATTTCTTAAAAAAGAAATTGGAACCTATCACCGCCAAAAAAGGAAAGAAAAAAAATACAGCAGGAAACACGAGTTTGTTATGGTTAAATTCTCGTTTAGATAGATAAATATATTATTTAACTGACTAGCGAGTGAAAAATCTGTGGCAATGTTAAAAATGCACTAACATCTAATACTTCGAACTGGTGTATTTAAGTGTTTTACACTAACAAAAAAGAAACCTATCATTCTATAGAACTTGTAGCATTCCGCCACAATCTAATACTTGTTTTTCAAATTCACTTTTGAGATATTTCTTACGTTGCTTAAAACATCCGTGAAGGTTTTCTTCGTTCTATTCAAAAACACCACGTAAGATTTTTCAATCCCAATGTGCATCACGTTTCCCAGAAGGAGGTGTGTAGTAGTTTGTGCTCAAAAGATACTTTCGCACATGTTAAAGAGATTGGCTCGTAGAAACGCTAAAGAACGTGTCAATTTCAGGAATTACGTCTGTGCTCTCTCACTCTCTCACTTTCTAAGACTCGCCTACCACAGCTGAGACGAAAGATGTATCGCATTCTGAGATAAAATGATTCCATAATCTAATTTCTCCAGAACACCTGGGTTTATTTTTATACTTATTTGTGTGGAAAGTTCAATAATCTTGGGGGGGTTCATATATTTTGAAGACTGAAATCTGAAATTTATTTAAGGTCCTAGGCCCCCCAGTGGCGCAGCGGTATGTCTGCGGACTTACAACGCTAGAAACCGGGTTTCGATACCCGTGGCGGGCAGATCACAGCTAGTCCATTGTGTGGCTTTGTGCATAATTACAAACAAAACCTAGAGAAAATGCCTTGTGTATAAAGTGTTTGTAAAGCTTCCTGTACAGCGATCGTTGAGAGGAACGTTTTTTGTTTTTTTTCTCCTTCTTACAACGAAAGAAAAATAGTTTTAACTAATTTATGTTTGTAAGTGAATTGAGAACTAAATTATTGCGTGGCATTGTACGTTTCCTTACAAACAAACACAAATATCCAGCAAAGAAATACGCCTGAGTTGGAAAGCGAGCAGGTGGAAAACAGAGCTTCGACGGAGCGAAGACCGATGACAATATTTCACGCTAAGCAAGAGCGTAAAAAGGGAACAAACCTAAAGCAACCTTACAAAAGGTGATTCCAGCGGCAGTTCCCACGCTTGGATAAAACTTACGATCCCAACTAATCCTTCCACTGGCAGTCTTTGTTCGAATCTCTCTCTCTCTCTCTGACTTCATATGACAATAATCACGTCAACAAAGTTGCAGCTACCAAACTGTGACATCCACCCCTCACCATCCACCTTCCCCCTACCCAACTTACGCTCTTATTGCTCAATAGGCTTAACATTGGCTTTAAAGTACGCGGCCATAATTTATTGAACCCGTGTTTTTCTTCTCCGTTCTGAACTTCAACGGAATGCATTGTAATGTGGTTTTGTATAGTACACAATGATGTCTGTAAATTACAATACAGTTTCTTGGTGAATGAATTCAATGGACAAAATCTTCTTACAAATACCTACCTGTTAATCCCAGCTAGGGTTCCCAACTTTTCACCCTTCCATTTCATCGAAATATCACGTTTTTATAAGATTCGGAAGAAATCCCCCCCCCCTAGGGTTCCCAACTTTTCACCCTTCCATTTCATCGAAATATCACGTTTTTATAAGATTCGGAAGAAATACCCCCCTCCTAG
>NW_013671837.1:7754-10840 GCF_000517525.1 Limulus polyphemus | reverse complement strand
GGCCGCACACTCACAGCGGGAAGACAATTGACAGGCGCACACTCATCGCGGGAAGACAATTGGCAGGCCGCACACTCACCGCGGACTCTTGAGCTACCATTTACCAATGAATTACGGTATTTTATGTGAAGAGGGTTAGATTTTGTATAGATTGTAAGGTTAACTGATGAACTCACAATTCATGTTATTCAAATACAAGAATAGCATTACAAGTACAGTTTGTGAAAAAACAATTCTGCTAATAAACGTAACACCTGGCTGATACTTTCAATCCTACTTTTAAACTAATAAACGTAACACCTGGCTGATACTTTCAATCCTACTTTTAAACTAATAAACGTAACATCTGGCTGATACTTTCAATCTTACTTTTAAACTAATAAACGTAACATCTGGCTGATACTTTCAATCCTACTTTTAAACTAATAAACGTAACATCTGGCTGATACTTTCAATCTTGCTTTTAAACTAATAAACGTAACACCTGGCTGATACTTTCAATCTTGCTTTTAAACTAATAAACGTAACACCTGGCTGATACTTTCAATCTTGCTTTTAAACTTTCTTCTCAAATTTGATTTATGTAAAGAATTGTGCGCGTGTCATTTGATAGGAAATCCTACTAACATCTTTTTACTCACTGACTGAATAAAAAGCAATAAAAAAAGCATAGAATGAAGTCAAATTAATTCAACTGGTTTTCCTATGGAAAAGTTTATAAAGATTTCAGCTGCTATTGTAAAAAACTATAAAATCAATTGACCTATATTTTACGCCGAAGTTACAGGAAATAGGTCAATCTTTATTCTGTATTTTGTATTCAACTATTTCCATTAATTATTTTTATATGACCTACATTATTATATGCCTGGAATTAAAAGAAATGCAATTTTCGTTTCAATTGGCGCGTGAAGCACGTGAATTGTGCACCTGCTGGTATCTCAAGGCAACTGAGTGCGCCTGAGCGGCACGTGCTGGAGCATGTTCGCGGTTGTGCGGTTGATGTGCGTGAACTAACGGGAAGAAAAACGTAAATCTTTCTTTAAAATTAAATAGAAATGCGTTGTTTACATACTTCCATCATCCAGGTTAACATTTTTTTCGTACTTTTAAATTAAAATGTGACTCCAAGCTTTCATTTAATGTTCACGTTACGGTAATGAGATTGCCGTCCCCTATAATTTTACAGCGCGGGCAATATTCGAGGTGGTGTCATTTTCCCGGGCGAAATTAGATTTTGCAAATTCTCACACGAAAGCAAGTCATGCATGTCCACGTGGCATGCTGAAACCACTTCATACCCAGAATCCTTTTGTTATGCTAGTCTTCGTATTTTGTGTTTTAACTAGAGTTGGTGGTTCCAGCCCAAACGCCCACACTGAGTCTCAAAATGGCAGAACTCAAACTTTGCATAAAACTGTTGGTTAGGATTACATTCATTAATACATTCGTCTATGGTTCAATATTTGTATCAAGCCCGAATAAAGACATGGGCTTGGTAAAAATGTTTACGGTCAACAATTAACAACGTTTTTGATATCCTAATTTCGTAAAGAATGGTGATATATTAAGTTTGTTTGTTTATAATTAAGCACAAAGCTACAGAATGGGTTATCTGTGCTCTGCCCACCATGGGTATCGAAACCCGATTTCTAGCGTTGTAAGTCCGCAGACATGCCGCTGTGCCACTGGTGTGACCTTTCTCACGTTTTGTTTTACGAAAAACGGGATCATTTACGTACCTTTAATTCTTTCAGACGTTAATAACAATAACAACAAAATTATTTCACGGTAGTTATCTCCAGATATCCTTTGACGAAATATGGGATGAAAACGGCTCATTCGTTTAGCGGAGAACTTTATGTAAGGAATTTCATGTATTTAAATGCATGTCAAAACGATACTTACACATATTTGTATGAGTTTGATATTTCATACTTTGCACATGCCCAATTTTTAGTCACCCTTGTAGAAACAATTCCACATTCTGAAAGCGCTAGAGAGTTTGAGTACATTATATTAAACCAATTTTGGAGCCTCTCTAGGTCGTTTCAGTTCATGTCCGGTAATGCTCCTTCTTACAACTGTGCATCTTGACAATAGCCCTGCAGCGTAGTTTCCATTGCAAAAGGCTTCATCGTGGGCTGTCATGGTCAAATAACACAACTTCTCTGTGCAAGTTTTCTATAATCCATCGACTGTACGAGGACGACGGTTTCCCAACGCCTGTTTCCACAGTCTAATCGCACAAGCATCAATAGACACTGCGTCCGGCGACTTGACTGATATGTCTACGCATGGAATAGCGTTGATACTTGTTTCATTCTCTAGCTACTTTAAGGCATACGATGGTTGAGCAAACATGTCGACTTTCCAAACTGAGATCCTTTTTGATTATGTTTCGTACTTATGTCTGGAACACGTGAACGGCTTTTATCATTGAACTTTTTGATGGCGAATTCTCACCTGTTACAAAACGCCGCATTTTACGTACCATGTTTGGGTATAACTTGTTGCAAGTCTTTTTCTGGATGGTCCTGCTGTCCCAAACTGATCCGTATTCCTTTATTTTCCATAGCCATTAAATACAGGGGATATCCCCATCTTGGAAATTCTAATTACCCAATCTGGACACAACTTTATGACCTGAGTGTACGAATATTTTGGGTCGGAAAGGACTGTTACATATTCTTTCAAAGAACAAAAACAAACGAACAATTTTCGGTGACAACACACAATTTACAGAACGACAAACAACGTAGTTCTGATACGTTCCGTCCACCGTAACGTTATATCCACTATGGTTGTCTCGTGACTTTCTGATTTGGATTGTGTTTTTGATGCATGTCAGCAAATTAGGGTAATTGTGCAAGTGTTGATGACATGTTGTTCGAGTGGATGGTGACGTTCAAGGGAAAAGGTAGGTTGCACTTTAAGTGGCTGGGTGGGTTACATTGTAATTGTTCCACTTTGAAGTGGCTGGGGGGGTTACATTGTAATTGTTCCACTTTGAAGTGACTGGGTGGGTTACATTGTAATTGTTCCACTTTGAAGTGGCTGGGTGGGTTACTTTGTAATTGTTCCAC
>NW_013671837.1:2537-7029 GCF_000517525.1 Limulus polyphemus | reverse complement strand
ATGTTGTTCGAGTGGATGGTGACGTTAAAGGGAAAAAGTAGGTTGCACTTTAAAGTGACTGGGTGGGTTACATTGTAATTGTTCCACTTTGAAGTGACTGGGTGGGTTACATTGTAATTGTTCCACTTTGAAGTGGCTGGGTGGGTTATATTGTAATTATCAGCTGGTTAGTATCAAATCACGAAGAGAACTAGAAAAACGTCAGGAAATTTTCAACCTGACGAACTGCACATTCTGTACTGGTTTATGAAAATAATGATGACAGAGTGGATGAATCTCGTAAAGAAAGTTGTTAAAAACTCTTTTTCTCTTTTATCCGCCTGTTTATCTGTCATTTTGAAAACCACTTTTCATCACTTAAAGATGTTATTTTACGTTTTATGGAAAACTTCGACGAAATTAAAAACAAATAATAAAACTCGGGTAAATTGGCATTTTCGGAGTGTAGCATTTAAAGTCCAGTGTCTTGTCTGGTCAGAAAACATTTGTATGTGGATGTCTTGAAACAATTAGTTGCATGTATTAAAAAAGACCTTAACATAGTAATCTGTATAATGTGTGGTTATTTATAGAATAAAAGCGGGGGAAAATTCAATTGTACATAACACAGACGGTTATTTCTTATTTGTTAAACTACTCACTGATATTTTAAAGTACAGTTGGATCAACAGGACTACTGGAATCGTCAGCTTTATTTTTTTGAGTTATACATTAAAATTACGTAATAACTTACAAAACTAGTTAATATGAGTTATACCCAAGTGTCACGTTAGGACTTACAAAACTAGTCAACATGGGTTATACACAAGTGTTGTGTAAAGACTTACAAAACTAGTCAAAATGAGTTACACACAAGTGTCACGTAAGGACTTACAAAACTAGTTAAAATGAGTTATACACAAGTGTTGTGTAAAGACTTACAAAACTAGTCAACATGAGTTATACACAAGTGTTGTGTAAAGTATTATAAAACTAGTCAACATGAGTTATACACAAGTGTTGTGTAAAGACTTACAAAACTAGTTAAAATGAGTTATACACAAGTGTTGTGTAAAGACTTACAAAACTAGTCAACATGAGTTATACACAAGTGTTGTGTAAGGACTTTCAAAGCCAACTACAATGGCAAGTAGAACTGCGTTAGACTAAAATTGATATTTGCATTAATGGAATACCTTGCCAAGGCACGATGCAGACCAAATAGGAGTGTCAACACATTCAGAAACAAGTGTTAATAAAGCGTTAACATAATGTCCTTGTATGTTATTTACCTGATATTTCGCTAATGCGAACCAAGTCCTCAAGATAACCTCCATCCTTGTACGGTGAAAATTTTTGGTTGTTTTTATGCCTATGAATATGTCTTCTGTTTCAGTCTTGGTTGGAGTGTTCGTCCCTATTTTTGTTGGTTCTAATCCTACACCAAGAGTTGTCGCTCTTGAAACAGACTTGAGAGGAATAAATTCGGTTTTGTGATCTGTTTCTTTAGCTTGTTCTTGTTCCAGCTCGTGAAGAACGCGATCAGAACGAACGTATAAGTGATCGGTGTTAAGAACTGAACGCGACGCGCGATCTTTCATTATTTCGCTCCTTTCTCGCGAATAAAATGAGGAATATTCCCCGTTTATCGTCTTAGTGGTAGGAGATAAATTTGAAGCTAGAAGAACATTTTCTCTTGTTTCGGAAAACTGTCGACGTCGACCTTGCCATAATATAATAATTATAGTATAACACACCAATACTATCAAAACAGCGGTACTATTCAACATTCTTCTCGGTGTGAGACGCATGACGTCCGGGTAAGTCGGTCGGTACAGTGGCACTAACGGAATGCAAAGAGTTCGTCCGCTCCCGTACAGACGCTATTACTAAACTTGCCCACACGTGGCGACGTCCTCTTAACATCAGCTGAGTGCCAGT
This sequence comes from Limulus polyphemus, assembly GCF_000517525.1. Taxonomy (NCBI): domain Eukaryota; kingdom Metazoa; phylum Arthropoda; class Merostomata; order Xiphosura; family Limulidae; genus Limulus; species Limulus polyphemus. The sequence continues at coordinate 5,109 of NW_013671837.1, read as the reverse complement.
AAACTTGGCTACCAAAAGGTGGCGGCACTAGTTTAATGGGATTAGTTCGAAAGAGTCTTTTAGAATAAACCACTAACAACGTAACAATGGAGCGACTTCTTGTGGGCACGTACGTAATCGTGGCAATTACAATTTCTCTTTGAGATACACTCTTCAACCGACAGATCTCACGTGCATGATTATTCAACGTGCGGAGTTTTTAATCGAAAATCTGCTACTCTGTTATGTGTTCTTTACAGAATGAATATCTTTCGTTCGTAATAAATTGTATCTCAATTGTTAAAAACAATAAACGCACTAAACGCTGTTAGAAGAAAAACGTTTTCAGAACTTTGTTGGTTGTTGTGTTTTGAAAACTTAATCACCTCCTCAGAAACTTCACAACACCGCGCGCGCGCGTATATTTTATATTGTATTGTTAAAAGAAAAAGAGAGAGAGAGAAAAAAAGACTACTTAATCAACCAGACATTGTATCTTTCTATCCTGTAAATCTATCTATCTCTGTTACTCCAATGTACAGAAACAACACAGTTTTGTATTTTTACGCAGATAACGAGCCTGTTTCTTTGGACAAGAAGCGAGATAAAAAGAAATGTTTATTTCACTTTAGAATAGTATTTGACTAATAGTGAGCCGCATAACCAGACCCTCTTTACTTCATAACATTCAAACAATAGCTTGAATTGTTTTACATTCCTTCACCAGCGAAGTGTTTGCTTGGATTGGCCAAACAACAAAAGAGTTTTTGTTGGTTAAGAATAAAACGTATATAAAAACAGCAGCTACGGGGTGTTGAAAGCTATTCTAGTGAATGTCGCTGCTGCCTGCTGTTGGAACTCTAACTATGTCATAATAATAATCAAAAAACAAAGACTAGAATAATATAAATATTTTTATAGACAAAGAAAAACAAAAATATAATCAAAAAGGACTTAAGTCGATGCATTTTGAAAGGAAGGCTTATAACTCTAAACACCGAGTTTCGATACCCGTAGTGTAAGTGGCACATTGTGCAGCTTTGAACTTAACAATTACAAACAAATAAAAAAAACAAAAAGTTAGGCTCCCAGAGACTCAGCGGTAAGTCTGAAGGTTTATGAGGTTAAAAACCGGTTTTCAATACCTGTGGTGGGCACAGCACAGATAACCCATTATGTAGCTTTGTACTTAATTGTTTTTGTACAATCAAACAAACAAAAAACAACAGGTTAGAATACTGATGACGTTAAACTGAAGGGATTATTTAACTAAGTATTGTATCGCCATCTGTCGAGAATTATATGAATAACAAAAATAGCTAATTGACTTTCATTACAAATTATTCGATATTTTACACTAAATCTCTTCAGTGCGTGAATTTGAATAAAAACTGATCCAGTCGATTTTAAGATCATAAATTTAGATACAGAACCACACGCATAGACAAAGTCATGTTCACAGTACCATTAATCAACATGGTATTTGAAATAACATTTCCAACATAAATGTTAGCTGATACTCGTTATCCTGAAATTTACACGATAAGAAAATAACAAACATGGTTTTAATATGTAAGTTTCTTGTAAACCTGACAGTGTTAAAGTCTGTTCGGATCGTCAGTAAGACACAGAAGACAAAGAATATAATCTAAATAATCAAAAATATTACACTATTATATTTATGGTTCAAATTATAAAAAGTTTAAATTATAGTTGAAATAGCTACCACAAGATGGCACTCAAGTGTGGTAGCCGAAAACTTTAGCACGAAGTATTTACAATAGAACTGTTTGGAACAATTTCGAGAAAAACAACAATAAAACGATCACGAGGTAACTCTGAATGTCACAAAGTCGTGGCATTTAAATTTAACTTGAGTTTGTTCCTCTAAACATCTAATTAAACAACCACTGTTGACAATTTTGAGCTTCATATTATGGCACAAATGTTACAAATTTATGAAACCATGATTATAACTTCTTATACACTATTTATGTTAACAGAATACGTCGATACTTGCCAATAAACTGTTTATTCTTCTCTCTCGTTATCTGTTAACAAGGTGTTTATTTCTATCCCTTACTACCTACCAATAAACTGTTTATTCCTCTCCCTTGTTACCTGTCAATGAACTGTTTATTCTTCTCTCTCGTTATCTGTTAACAAAGTGTTTATTTCTATCCCTTACTACCTACCAATAAACTGTTTATTCCTCTCCCTTGTTACCTGTCAATGAACTGTTTAATTTTGTTCCTCGTTATCTGTCAACAAACTGTTTATTTCTATCCCTTACTACCTACCAATAAACTGTTTATTCCTCTCCCTTGTTACCTGCCAATGAACTGTTTAATTTTGTCCCGCGTTATCTGTTAACAAACTGTTTATTTCTATCCCTTACTACCTACCAATAAACTGTTTATTCCTCTCCCTTGTTACCTGCCAATGAACTGTTTAATTTTGTCCCGCGTTATCTGTTAACAAACTGTTTATTTCTATCCCTTACTACCTACCAATAAACTGTTTATTCCTCTCCCTTGTTACCTGCCAATGAACTGTTTAATTTTGTCCCGCGTTATCTGTTAACAAACTGTTT
>NW_013671837.1:0-1911 GCF_000517525.1 Limulus polyphemus | reverse complement strand
GATAGCTCTCGTGTAGCTTTGCGCGAAATTCAAAACAAACAAACTACCTAACTAAAGCTGTTTTGTGCTTAACAACGAATTCAGTAAGTTCAGAATGTTAATACGTACGGCACGTGTTGAAACTTTTGGGTGTAAAAACATTGCAATCAAATGCCCGAACTTATAATTTGAACATAGAATAGTTAATGACATACAATTTCCTTTAACAGACTTGTACTTACTAATACAGAAGTTAAAAATGTACTTTTGGTTATTGGCAGTTCGTAGCTATAACGCGTAAATTATTGAATACTGCAGAGGCGTTTCTCATTCAACTGTGTATACCGCGCCATCTAGAAAGAGATTATGATACTAAAAGGATAAATTTTGAAAACAAATTTTTGTTTTATTACACAGTATTGTATTTTCATATGACGTTAAGAATTAAAAACAAGGAAGGAGAAGAGCATACAACACTCTCAGTGTGACAAAAACATTTTCTAACAAATATCTTAAAATAAACAATATTTATACCTCTTTCTGAAAACCTAGCGTTATAAGGGCGCAGATATGCCGTTGTGCCACTGGTGGGAACTGACAGACCACAGGTAATGTAGCTAGTCAACATCGCTCACCGCCAACTTTCGGACTGTTCTTTTCTGACCGAATAGTGGGATTTTATTGTCACTCTTATAACGTACCCACCGCTCCAAAGTGGGTAGTCTTTTTTTTTGTTGGTCAGTAACGAGACATAAACGTTCAACCCGCAAGTCTACACTCCAGCACGTTAACCATTAAGCCATGCTCAGCCCCTCCTTTTGGAGAGAGACTTTTGTACAATTTTATTTTCATTATTCATCCAAAACCCCAAATATTTATTTTTCTTTTGTCTTTGTATTCATTAACCTAGTATCCAGTTAAAATGGTAAGACCTACACTGGAATATCTGTACCATAATGTACTATTCGCCTCGAAAATGCACCAATTAAATATGGATTATTTTCCGTTTGTTGTTTCAAATATCAAATTCAATCAAACTTTTACACACTGCTGAGACGTTCTTGGATAATTACTTAATGGACGTTGTGTTTCATTTATATTTTAATGATCACGCTAATTCACATGTGGTGAAACAACAGATCCAATACGATACCCGCAATGACAGGAGATTCACAGGCTTTGTTTTTGAACAGTTTGATAGTAAGCTGTGAAAAGATCCAAACGATTCCATGTTTTAGCTACAAATATCTATACAAGTCGCAAATGTACGAAACAAAATCCAAATTATAAACAGACTTACAATGTTTATGGAACACAAAAATTAGACACTGAATAAATAAATAGTCAGAGAAATAGATTTAAACTCTGAAGCTTCACTTTGTAAGCTCACAGAATCTCTACATATCTTGACTACAGCACTTATCAGATCAAACTACAGCTTTGAAGAATGCTTGAAACTGAGCTCAAAAAGGCCATTTGAACTTACAGCACCATCTCGATAGTCATTGAAGTCCAACAGACAAATGAGAAGACAAAGACTACATAAGTTTATAACACTCGTTATATTCAAGAGCACGAAACATCAACAGAAACAAAAAAGTCAGGATTAGAAAGAAAACTCAATAACCGGAGCGCTTTCGGAAACTGGACTTCCCTTCATCAGGGATTAATGGGGGTAGGGGTGACACAACTTTGGTCATGAATCTAGGGGGATAATGCAGGCTTGACCTGAGTTTGGCTTGTTGTGGAATAACTTCCGTTCAAGGAATCTTAACAAGAGAAGATGTCATTCTTTTACATTAGGTTATTTTGAATGTGCTACCTTCTGGTGGTCGGCGTTGGACACTATTACTCTGAATGTGCTACCTTCTGGTGGTCGGCGTTAGACACTATTATTATTCTGAGTATGCTACGTTCTGGTGGTCGGTGTTG